>NW_026925263.1:0-25773 GCF_032062105.1 Saccostrea cuccullata
TGAAACTTATGGGAAACATCCTCAAGTAGTGTAGATTCAAGCATCATGACCCCCGGGGGTAGGGCGGGGCCAAAATGGCCGACCAAAGTTTTACATAGAAATATATAGGAAAATTCTTTAAAAATCTTCTTCTCAAGAATGACAAAGCCATAATTCATCATATTTATATGGAAGCATGCTCAGGTAGTGTAGATTCAAGTTTGTTCAAATCATGACCCCGGGGGTAGGGCGGGACCAAAATGGCCGATCAAAGTTTTACATAGAAATATATAGGAAAATTCTTTAAACATCTTCTTCTCAAGAATGACAAAGCCATAATTCATCATATTTATATGGAAGCATGTTCAGGTAGTGTAGATACATGTTTGTTCAAATCATGACCCCCGGGGGTAGGGCGGGGCCAAAATGGCCGACCAAAGTTTTACATAGAAATATATAGGAAAATTCTTTAAACATCTTCTTCTCAAGAATGACAAAGCCATAATTCATCATATTTATATGGAAGCATGTTCAGGTAGTGTAGATTCAAGTTTGTTCAAATCATGACCCCCGGGGGTAGGGCGGGGCCAAAATGGCCGACCAAAGTTTTACATAGAAATATATAGGAAAATTCTTTAAACATCTTCTTCTCAAGAATGACAAAGCCATAATTCATCATATTTATATGGAAGCATGCTCAGGTAGTGTAGATTCAAGTTTGTTCAAACATGTCCCCCCCCCCCCGGGGTAGGGCGGGGCCAAAATGGCCGATCAAAGTTTTTTTAAAGATATATATAGGAAAATTCTTTAAAAATCATTTTCTTAAAAATAGCAAATCCATGATTGGTCATGGGACTACTTTTGGACTTAAACTTTACAATAAAAAGCCATTTTCTACTTCTTCCTACCCTTAGTGCTCAGGTGAGCGATGTGGCCCATGGGCCTCTTGTTTTAATTTAAGCTGGTGTGATAACTATGTATGGTGAAATATGAATAAAATATAACCATAAGCATAGAGAACTGAAAAAAAAAATGTCATACAAATGCTGATTATTAAAATCTGTCTCTAAATGTTAGAAACACGTAAGATGAATTAATTGTCCAGCGTATTTTGGTAAATTTGGTCATTTTCAAATGAATATAAAAAAAAAGGTACCTTGGTATTTTTTTCATCTCATTATGATTGCATATCAAATATGTGATAGAAGGTAGTTTGATATTACAACACCGTACTCCAGCATGCTAGAGGTTTACAGCGAGATACTTTTCACTTGGCGCCGCGTAACCTTTAGCATCCATTGTAAATATTCTTGCCGCTGAAACCCCAAGTCGAAATAAATTAATTTATTTAGAAATAAGGCTTTGTATATTAACGAATGGTACGAAATAATAAAATACGCAATATTTACGATAAAACTTACGCATAAAACCCTTTTAACCTCTCGTATTAGCAATAAATCCATTATTTTTTAAATCGAAGCAGAAATTGAAACAAGTCATCTGTTTAAAATTCGGAAATGGAATTCAGAAAATCTGACGAAACGAAACTGGTGTAATGCAACGAAAATTTCGTTTTCTGTCAAGCAATCCGCAAAATTAATGTAAAGTCAAATCGAAAGTACTTCTGGTGACAAATTGGAATAATGACAATTTTTATTAATTAACAATAACGCACACTGAATAAAATGGATTTTATTATTTCTTGTGACTTTCTTACCCCATGCAAACACGGAGGTACCTGATAATTACTTGTTAACAGTTTATTTCACGCATAATACGTTCCGCCCAAAATCTGAGGCGGAACGAGCTCGTTAGAAAATGGCCTTCGGATGTAAGAGTCCGAGGTATATAAGGAGTGTAGGGACGTTAACCGAGGCTCTTACTTGTAGGAGTATACAACAACGGGACTCAGACTCGTGATTACGCATGTGAAGATAGGAGAGAAATTTGAGTTCTTCGGCTACTCATGATATGCTTTACAAATTAAAAAAGATAGAGGTATTCATCTTCTGATTAAGAGTTTTGGGGGATGATATAAAAAGATTTTTTGCAGTTACATGTAGTTAAAATGGACCAAGATGAGGAAGTCAGAATCATTTTATATACATGTACTTATAAATACAGTTTATGCACAGAAAGTTTGCCGTTTAAGTAGTTTGAATGATTTTTTTTAAGTCATAAAATGCTTGTTAAGTTTTAATTTATATAAGTCCAATCCCAAAAGAAATTTTTAATTCATATTTTGCATTATTTAAACAGGTGTTTCTATTTCTAGGTAAAGTTTTAAAAAAATCCTATTTTATAGATGCTGATCACGAGATACGGATGTTACTTATTGGAAAGACTGGAGTTGGTAAGAGTACCACCGGCAACACCATACTAAGATTTCCTGCATTTGATACCAAAGTTTCTGCAACATCTGTGACAACCAATACAAAATACAACGAACCAGAGAGATTCGGCAAAAAGTCGGTCGTCATAGACACTCCTGGTCTTTTTGATATAAATCGAACGGTAACGGAAACTCTTGTAGAAATGTCAGAATGGTATGCTCTTGCTTCCCCCGGAATTCATGCCATAATATTAGTACTTCAAGTTGGAAGATTTTTTGATGAAGAACAAAAAACTGAAGAGTTTTATATGAACGTTTTTGGAGAAGAATTAAAAAACTTTTTAATCGTAGTATTTACTCATAAAGGCAGACTAGAAGATGACGGTATGAGTATTGAAGACTTTGTTCGTACAATGGATAAGGATTCCAACATTAAAGTTCTAATTGATGAAATACAGGGGAGGTCTACGGCCATCGGATATAAAGGTCGAAAGGAAGATCGTGAGAAAGAAGTACGCCACATATTATCTATGATCAAGAAAATGGGAAAGAGCAACGGTCAAGCATACTACAGCAATGCTATGTTTAAACGAGTTGAAGATATCATTAAAGAAAATGAAAGGAAAGAACCTGAAAAGTCAAAGACCAAAGAAAAGATGTACACCGAGGAAGAAGTCCTGCGTTTTATACATGCAGCAAGATCTAAATCTCGAATAAACATCATCTATGCCAACCAACAAGAAGAGGGATTACTTTCAGAGATCGTCTCTACAATGGGTAGTGTTCTATTAGCCGCAGGAACACTAGCAGTTGGTTCAACTTTTTCTTTTGTTAGTCGCTGATTTGGATATTGAGATTAATGATAATATTTGCTCTTTATTTTCTTTAGATTCATTTTTTGAAAATAATTGATGCCAAATAAATTCATTGTTATGAATGCACATTTTTTACGTTATATAGAAACTTCATTCCATTTTAATAAGCTGAACAAATTGTAACACTCCTAATAAGAAAGCAAGATGGAATTCAGATCTAAAATCTCATTCTCATATTGCTGAGTAGTTTGAAGAAAAATTCAAGAATATTTCTGTTTGAAATAGAATAACAACTATCAACTGTTATGAAACAAATCTAAAGACTAAATCAACTTGGATGCACAACAAATACACCAAATGGTACATGTAAATCAGGAAGGGGCTATATCCTCCTCGTTCGTCTATCTATCGGTCAATATCTATCTAAATTAATTTTGCTCTGCTTCATTGAATTTTGACGGCATATTGTATTACAGCATTTTCAAATTTTAATGGAACCAGAGTATATTTGCCAGTAGGAGAATAGTATTGTAAATGTTATAATCTTAGGGTTCTTCTTCATGAATGTGATAGGAACTGTACAGGTTTTGAGTGATCAAAAGCAAAAGTAGAGATGAAATAAAGATAAAATTAAAAGTTCATAGAACTGCTTTTAGCAAATAAAGAATTTTTTTTTTAGAAATGAAATAAACAATCTCTAAAACAAAACATGTTGAGTTATATACAGCAAAAAATATTCTAAAGTAACCAACTTAAAACAATATCACAAAACAATTTATGTCCTCCTTGTAATAATATAAAAGATTGGTCTGTTCGATACTGGTGTCTTTAATATAAAGTTTTACCACGATACATGCTTTAAAATGTGTGACAAGAAAAAATAACAAGTATATTAGGCAAGTCTGTGAGCTCTGCAGACGCTATAAACTAGTAAGATCTGTAATGGGTAGCTTATTTGGCCATGCCTACTATAGTCGAATCAGAGGGGATATTGGAAAGTGGACTCTTCCAATAGGCTGATCACCCCTCTGAGTAAAAAGAATGGTTCGTAGGTATATAAATGAGACGCTGGCAGCTGCCAAGCAATTATTCTGACGGAATCAGTTGTAGAGATTAGAAGAAGAAAACAGAAGAATAAAGTGCGTGGTAATAAAGTCATTAAGTGAGAAATAATGAAGCAAAGGTTAGAAGCGCATTAGTGGAAAGAGAACAGTCTAGAGGAATTGTGGTGAGGTACCAGGGCGAAGTAATTCTGTGTAAGGGTGAAAGGACCTGGTACGTCACTTAATAACAATAGTAACGCTGGCTGTTCCAGGAACACAGTGCATGTTACCTTGTTCAGGAACCACGGCCTACCATTGAAATTAATTGTACATAGTTCCAATCAATAATAACTCAAATAGAGTAAGAGGAAAAGCATATATATATATTTAAAAAAAACCCTTGTCCCTTGTAGAACCCAGTAGGTTTACACATTACATTTTGGTGGCAGCCGGTCAAGGGATAGGGTATTTAATTTAGTTTGATTTTCATTAGATTTAATACTATTTTGTAGAAAATTCTTGTTTTTGCAATTGTTACTTGTTTGGGGTAGGCTGTTCAGAAAAGACCAAGTGCCGTGATGGTACCACGTGCATTTTAGGATCCGTGACACTGTACCTGTATAGAAGAAAGAACTTTGTACAAGGGTACTGTGTCCTGTGTACTCGGTTACTTTGTACCGAGAACCGTGTTCTGTTTCGTGATTAAGGGTACTGGGTATCTGTTACAGTGTACAGAACTGTTGTGTAAAGTGTTAGATTTAAGAAAATCCCTGTACTGTTAAGATGAATATACCGATATTGCAAAGGGAAATCTTAGGGGATCTCGAGGAGATAGATGAAAAGAGGCAAAAACTTAGGGAAACGTTAGAGACTTTAAGATCTACACCGTTCATACAAAAATTCAAGGAACCCCCATTTTCTGTGATCATAGATTCGGGTGTAGACATGAAGCAGGAAAACGTAGACGATACAGTAGATGAGCTTTTTCAAAAAATATTTACGTCCGTCTTAACCCATCAGTAGTACCTACAGTCGTAATACAGGAACTACAGCGGCTAACTACAGAGGTTGGGAAACTCCGAAATATACCTCTGTCAATCCAGATGAACGATGTGATCGACCAAAGGATGGTAGTTATGACCTGCACAAAGACACTCGGAGCAAGGGGTCTCTTGAGAAAGATTATCAATTTTACCATAGATTTTTTACACCTAGGCCACATTTTGAATTACCGGAAACCAAGTCTACGACAACTCCAACAAGTGTTACATGGAGCTTCACAAAAGACAGTAGTCCACTTGCTAGTGTATACCAAAGTAGGGGACCCGAAGTAATGCCAAACCAAAGCACCAGTAGTGAACAGTTTGGGAAGACTGTGATGAAACCGGCTACATTTGATGGAAATAGTTCATGGATAGCCTATAGGGCGCATTTTGATGCATGCAGTAACTTAACATGTGGAACCCGAGACAGAAGGGAGTGTACCTTGCCGCATCCTTACGGGGACAAGCCCAGACGGTATTAGGTAATATGCGACCAGATAATGCATATGCATATCGGGATCTATGTGAGGCACTGGAGTCAAGGTTCGCCCCAGCCAACCAGACGGAACTGTATAGAGCAATGTTACGGGAGAAGCGTCAAAAACCAGAGGAAACCTTGCCTGAGCTAGATGAGAGCATACGAAGGTTGAGTCATTTAGCATACCCCATAGCTCCATGTGAGGTGACTGAAATGATAGCAAAAGATCAGTTTGTTGACGCTCTCACTGATTTGACATGAGGTTAAGAATTCGGCGATCGAGACCCAAATCACTTAAAATCCTCCCTCTACAAGTAATTTTCCATACAAGTGTCACAACTGTGGAAAAAGAGGACACCAAGCAAAGAACTGTTTTGCAAAGAACAAGGTGACTGGTGACCAAGGCAAGAACCAAGTACAGAGGTCTGCAGTTAGCAATAGTGTAAAACAAACTGGAAGGACGAATAAAGATGTCCAGGGTACCAAAGGAGCCACAAGTTCTCTCACACAAACCAGAATGGATATACAAGTCGGTCTTTTTGTAAATGCACTTGTGAATAAGATACCATGTAATTTCTTTGTAGACACGGGAGCTACATTGACAATAATTTCAGATACTGTTTTCAAAAAGATTACCAAAGAAGACCGAAATGAACTTATTTCCGTTACCCAGAACATCATTCTAGCCGATGGGACTTTGCTAAAGGTAAAAGGGAAATGCAATATGCACATAAGTTTCGAAACATGTGAATTTCACTTTGAGGTAATAGTTGCCGATATTAGTGCAGAAGGTATCCTTGGTTTAGATTTCTTAAAGTGGAATAAATGCTTGGTAGATGTGACATCTACCAAGATGTATATTGGAGACACCGTACAAGAACTTTTGTTAAAAGGGCACATAGGATGTTTCCGTGCGAGTATGGAGGAAACTGTTTCTATATCTCCAAGGAATCCAGGGTTCATGTGTTCCATTTGTCTTCATCGACTTCCATCGCATGAAGAGTTGAGAGAACATCTCATCACTTGTGTATCTGAGGACATGAAGAAAAGACAATACGAGTGTAGCCTTTGTGATAAAGCCTTTCAAAACCGTCACTTCTCGTCAGACATCAAAAGAGAGTACACACTACACCTACAGCAAACACATCTGCGACTGTTACTAGCTGTGTGGCTGTCGTGATTGAAGAAACGGACGATGACTTGGCATGGCAGCAGGATCCAGGAGAACTCATCTTTGATCCCAACCTTGAATCTGGAAGAACCATTAGGAAAGCAACACCACCTTGCTTACCTGGAATGAAGAGAAAAATTGTGGAAGAGAGTCCAGTCCCATATACATCTTCAGAAAGTATTTTGGATAAAGACAATTCTGAGGATTCAAGTGCAGCTTCGCTACCATTCCATTGTCCATGTTGCAAGACTCTGAGTTCTAAGAGCGACGTTGGTGTACAAACTGATGGAGGCAGTAACAAGAAAACAGTAAGGGTCATCAGAAGATACCAGAAAGACGGAGAAAGTATTGCGAAGTTTGAGGAAGAAGTATGGAACGCATGAGAATATGAGAAAAATAAAAACAGTACTTGAAACAGTTTTGTGTACAAATTCCTTAATAAGATACAAGAAGTATTTTTAATTTAATTTAATGAAAGATATCCCCCTTGTTCAAACTGTATCCATGTATATATGTAACTTTGTATGTTTGTCTACTAATAAGAAAAGTAAAAAAAAAGTTTAAGTTCGTTGATCATTTGACAGGCGAGACGCATGTTCATGGAGGCGTGGGTAGTGTAATGGGTAGCGTATTTGGCCATGCCTACTATAGTCGAATCAGAGGGGATATTGGAAAGTGAACTCTTCCAATAGGCTGATCACCCCTCTGAGTAAAAAGAATGGTTCGTAGGTGTATAAATGAGACGCTGGCAGCTGCCAAGCAATTATTCTGACGGAATCAGTTGTAGAGATTAGAAGAAGAAAACAGAAGAATAAAGCGCGTGGTAATAAAGTCATTAAGTGAGAAATAATGAAGCAAAGGTTAGAAGCGCATTTGTGGAAAGAGAACAGTCTAGAGGAATTGTGGTGAGGTACCAGGGCGAAGTAATTCTGTGTAAGGGTGAAAGGACCTGGTACGTCACTTAACAATAGTAACGCTGGCTGTTGCAGGAACACAGTGCATGTTACCTTGCTCAGGAACCACAGCCTACCATTGAAATTAATTGTACATAGTTCCAATCAATAATAACTCAAATAGAGTAAGAGGAAAAGCATATATATATATATTTAAAAAAAAACCCTTGTCCCTTGTAGAACCCAGTAGGTTTACACGTTACAGATCTTATTTTTTTTTACATTAGATGTCAAACCGACATCAGTTCAAAATGTCTTTGTTGTGCATTGCACATTTGCAACGAATTACATCGATTCGAACCCTCTTGTTAAACAAAGAAATACACAAGTTATGTGCAAAGATTAATACATGTACTTAGCACTTCACATAAAAAAGACGGTACGGTTTGAGCTTTATTTTGCCTTAAAAATTTAATGTTCTTAAAAATTTATGAAATTGGTTTCAACAATAGTTAAGTAGATGAATATGATAAATCATTAAAGAATATGGCATGAAGAAGAACCTTTCTGGAAATATGACGTCATTAATTTGGTACATTTTTAAGTTTAATGCAGAAAAGCTTCAAAATGACTCGTTTTTCTGCTAATTTTCCTTTAGAAAATAGTGTCTGCCACCGTCGCCCGCTTTAATTTTTGGATATATTGTGCAAACAGCTATGAAAAATCACACATATCAAAATCTTTCCGGGCGACGCTGGCAGAGTATGTTTTCTGATAGAAAATTCCACTGAAAATTGATGTCTTCTGCAACTTTTTAAGAAAATACGGGAAAATGCACAAGTTAATGACGTCATAATTAGCATTTAGGAGGTCATATGAGAAAATTCATTTGTGTATTCTTACTGCAGAGAAGTCCTATTATTCAGAAAGAATGAATTTTAATTTCTTATTTCAGTTTCATATTTTAGAAAAATATAGGGCTTTATTTGTATTGAAACTGTACCTTCTTATTTAACATTATTGACAACGACTCAACATACAAGAAAAATTCGGGGGAAAATCAAGAGGAACAATTGTACTTCGAATTACTAGTAAGCTGTTTAGATGCTCAGTTTTACCTAATTACTAGTAAGCTGTTTAGATGCTCAGTTTTACCTAACACATTTTACCTCATGAGTACAGTTCACTAATTGTTTTCCCATAGACGATAATGCTTACTTCTTTTCAAAGCGATGTCCCTATTTTTTGTTCAGCACTGAGTGATCTGTCCTTGGCTAAAATCTCATGGTTGCATGTCAGAATCGTTTTCCGTTTTTCTGTTTCCGGGAACCTCTGAAAATGAAAGTGAAAGTACGTAGGGGAATTTCAGACTTCTCACTGGCGTTATAATACACATAATAATTTGGCTGATCTTCTTTATAAATTACATTTGCCAGGCTATTTTGGTTTGAAAAATACTACTTATCAACAAGTATGAGGCTCAGTTTAGTATATCTTCATAATTTTTTTTATGCAAGTCTACAATTAAATAAACTTGTAATTTACCAGCACTACTTTCCTAAGATTCTTAAAAAAAGAGGGATGTACCCACTTCATCCTTAAAGGTCATACGAAACAATGTCCTGAGTATTTTAAGTTGTATACGGAAATAAGTTCATCTGAGCAATACTAATCAGCCTGATATAACATTTTGGATTTTTTACGCAAGTTGGAGGAAGCAGAGTCGATCAAAGTTACTTTACTGCGAAGCTGAACTTCAACTAGCGCGGCTTATCTCCCTTTGCTTATGACGTCAGTAAGACCTACACGCTACATTCAGTACTAATATTTATATAGCTGATCATGTCTTATGCAGCGTACTTTTTAATAAATACCATTATTTTGACTAAAATTTTGCATAAATATATGATTCTCAAACCAGTTAGTGTTTGTCTTTTAACATCTTGTTGCATGTTGCAAGATTATTCGTGTAATTTATTGTCATTCTTCTACATATCATTATAATGAGAGAGAGAAAGAGAGAGAGAGAGAAAAAAGAGCAAAACTTCTGTACTCGAGTTATATATAAATATAGACGCTGTCAAATCGCATTTACAGTTAAATAAATTTCTAACACAAAAATATGATTTGTTAATCTTCCAATTAAATTTTTTTAAGCAAGATCAGATTATGAGCACTTTCGATTACATGTTAACCGGTATACTCGATCGGTAGCCCCTGCTCAAAGGCCGTAAGTGCCGAGCATAGGCCTAAATTTGCAGCCCTTCACCGGCAATGGTGACGTCTCCATATCAGTGAAATATTCTGGAAAGGGACGTTAAACAGTATACAATCAATCGATCGGTAGCACGCCAATATAAGTAAAGCTGGATTTGAATGACAGCGGTGTGTGAAAGTGAAACTAAACCTGCTCAAAGGCAGTAAGTGCCGAGCATAGGCCTAAATTTGCAGCCCTTCACCGGCAATGGTGACGTCTCCATATCAGTGAAATATTCTGGAAAGGGACGTTAAACAGTATACAATCAATCGATCGGTAGCACGCCAATATAAGTAAAGCTGGATTTGAATGACAGCGGTGTGTGAAAGTGAAACTAAACCTGCGGATAAATTATTTCATATATTCATGAAAAATGAAAAGATTTTTTCGCTTCCTCGTCTTCTACTCTCTCAGTTATTCCTTACTCTTTTTTTGGCTTTCCCTTTCTCATTGACTCTTTTTCATCCCGTATTTTTTTTTCCAAAGTCGGTACATTTACACATAACATTGTGTGTTAAATATCGTATACTATATAATTTTAAAAAAGTCCGCCTCGGACGAATAACGACGTACATAACATTGTTAATTGTGCACAGTTTTGTGTGGGTGCTTGGTGGTATGCAGCATGCTCTGCCAGTAATCTAACGGAAACGATGCGTATGCGCAAGGTTTAAACTGGCTGATTTAGCATGATCACTACTATTCACTTAAATCATCACAGATGATGATAAGGATAAAAAGAACATGATTGTAATGTAGTGTTAAAGACGAAAACAGAAAACTGCGTTTACGTATAAGTTTTGCTAAATAGTGGCTTTATGGTGACTAATTAATGGTGGTCTTTAATTAGCTACTATTAAGCACCTGTAAGCCACCATTAAGCTACATTTAAGCACTTGTTAAGGACTTCGAGATCGCTTATGATGGTGTAATTATTATGTAATTAATTGTACTATAAGGTGCCTTATGGGGACTTAAAGACAACCATTAAACCATCATAAAGAACCTAAAGTCACCATTTAGCCAAGCTTAAAGGATGTGTTTCATCTTGTGTTTATTAAGCTCTCTTCGCGAGCGGCAGGCGCTTTTTGTGGCTGTGCCATCTGTGCCCGCTATTGTTTTTTAAGTTGTTTTTTCTCTCCTTCCAATTTCTGACCTCAATTTCATAACGTTCCTAATTATATAATATATTTATATCTTAATCTTTCATGTAATATGTTATTCAAGAAATTATTTTATTACTAATGGTATATTAAACTTATAATTTTCAGCTTTGAAATTGATTTTACCATATGATTTTACAGAATGATTTGTTCATTGCAATGATCTATGACTAATCTTACAAAAGCGATACTTAGTAATATCTTAATTATTTTGCTAATAAGTTGAAACAATTGTCCTGTTAATTGATATCGTTATCAATGATTCTTCAAATGCACATCAAACACCACTCGGTAGTTATAGGCACTTGGATAACTGATAAACAGAAAAATATAATAAAAATTCCAAATATCGATTTTAGAAGTACTATGGACAACATGGACAACATCATCATAAAAAATGTTTGATTGGATTTAATCTGTCTTCATGAGTTCTTTTCCTATTCTAAGAATGTTTCCGGAAATAAAACCTTATTTATAATTCTCTTGTCTTAAAATTTCTGTCCAAAACGTTTTTTTTTCTTCTTTTATGAACTACTGGCGTTTAATGAAGTTGTGTGTAGGTGAGGGAGAGAATTTGTATGTGTGTGTGTTTAATTTCTATTATTTGATACTGTTCATTACAAGTTTTTAGTTTAATATGATAGTTGAGTCCAGACAGTATTCGGACAACTATTGATTTTTGCACAGCCTAATGTTTTGATGCAAATGTACTGGTAATAAATTATGACTCCAGTAATGTACTGTTCTTATATGCTATATTTAGCAAAAGACATGCAGGTATTTCCAAAGCTAAATTTAGAATACATTGATCTAATTTCGAAAAGTTGTCATTAAAATAAGGCCATTTGTATACTTGGAAAATTTCCAGAAAGAAGTAGAAATGAAACTACCTCAGTTTGAAGTATATAACAGACGATCGATTCTTATCGACTTTTGCAATTAATCATTTTCTCCCCCAAAACTGCACATATTGCGTGAGTAAATGAGAATCATTATGTTAAAAAAGATTTCGGTGCGGACATGCATGATTTTCATTCAAGATCAAATCCTGAAAAAGCTGATGATTATTGTATTTGTATTTTTAGACAGGACGTGGAGTGTGCCACATCAGTAACTGACCAATTCTTCAAAGAAACAGATCTTCGGAACAATTAATATGTGAGTTAAGCGTTGATTTCAGAGTATTTCATGACATATATGTTTTTAATATCCATTTGGAGGGAATTGAGATATATAAATATATATTTTAGGTCACCAGCAGAGTTTTGTTATTTTTAACATTTCTGTCAATCAGAGAGAATAGATTGTATAATTCTTGATTTCGGTTTACTTTCACACTACTTTTTGAAAATCTCTTGTCCCTTCACAGTTATTTTAGGGCGATTTATTGCTTTCTGTTTACGTCGTTGTGCATCTACCGTCGAGCGATGCGCGTTATCATTTACAAATTTTCAGCTTCTTCTCTGAAACCACTCAACCAATTTCAACCAATTTTGACATACAGCATGATTTATATACCCATGTATGAAGGGAACAAAAATTGCGAATTTCTTAGAGTCTTTCTCTTGGGCAGGACAAAAACACCTAATACTGATGTAATCTTTAAAAATCTTCTCTTGTACATCGAGCTGCCAAACTGTTGGCATATTTATGTGGGGCTTTGTCTAATATATATAATGAGAATACATAATTTTTTTTTAAAATCTTCTTCTCTGCTCCTGAGTATTTCAAATTTTAAATTTTCTTTAAAATATTCGTTTATCTGCCTCAGGCCTGTATATAAAAATAGGCGGATAGTTATGGTGATGAATGTTGCCTCTCTAGAATTGTGAAATTTGGGCAGATCACTCCTCTTGTTGACAACCCCTAACAGAATAACAACTCTTTAGTATGCATTGTAGAGATGTTAACAAAGATTTCATTTACAGAAAGTTTTCAAAATATAAAATAAGGACATATTTTAAACCCACAAAAGTCTTGCTTGAAAGGTTTTCACTCCATCATGTAGATATTGATTAATTGAGTCAGGCAAGCTATTTAAAAAGCTATTAACTTGTGACTCCAGTAATGTATTGTTATTATGTTATATTTAGCAAACGACATGCAGGTATTTCCAAAGCTATAGTTAGAATACATTGATCTAATCTCGAAACGTTGTCATTAAAATAAAGCCATTTTTGTACGTGGAAAATTCCAAAAAGATGTAGAAATGAAAGTACATCAGTTTGAAGTATATAACAGACGATCGATTCTTATCGACTATTGCAATTAATCATTTTCTCCCCAAAACGGCACATATTGCGTGAGTAAATGAGAACCATTATGATAAAAAGATTTCGGTGCGGATATGCATGGTTTTCATTCATGATCAAATCCTGAAGAAGCTGATGATTATTGTATTTTTGACAGGACGTGGAGTGTGCCACATCAGTAGCTGAACAATTCTTGAGAAGAAACAGATCTTCGGAACAATCAATATGTGAGTTAAGATTTCAGAGCATTTTATGAAATTTTTTTAAAATACTCATTTGGAGGAAATTCAGATAAATATTTTTTAGGTCACCAGCAGAGTTTGGTAATTCGTTATAATGTTATTGTCAGTCCGAGTGAACGGATTGTATAATTCGCGATTTCGTTTTACTTTCACACTCTATTTTGAGAATCTCGTCGCTTCAGTTATTTTAGGGCAATCTATTGGACAAACACCACCAAATGTTTTCCCATAGACTTCCATACAAACTTTAGCACCTCTCACTGATACATATATTGAATTTCGGGAAAATGGTCTTTTTGTCGTGAAAGTTCGAGATATTGGAAAACAAAAAATGCCAGAAAAAATATACCGTGCCGTTGCACTTTTACTTTCAATTTCCATTTGTTTACAACTAGGTGCGTTTGACACCAAATGAAAATCTCTAACCAAAGTGCATCCCTCCCTTCAAATTTTTACCTGTAACTCCTATATACCTCAAAGAAACCCAAGTCTTGATATGAGATTTTTATCAACTTTATTTCACTTGTCAAATACATAACAAGTCTTTTCTCTTATTGACCAATCACGCGCCAGCTAGCATTTTCTCCTCCGCACAACCTTGGGTGTCCAAAATGTCTGCGCCCATGTATTTGTTTATGTAGGGGTTTTTCCTATAGAGTAAAAGAAACATTTATAAAAAGTGGTCAATTTAGTAAATTTAGAACACATATCCATTGCTTATCTCACCTCTTGAATATTGGGACTGACAGTCTTAGCTTAAGTACACCATTGGCTGTTACATTTCACACCCCAGTCAATCAGACCCACATCTGTGAAACAGAAAAAATGTCTATAAATTGAAGCATTTCTCTATTTTTCTTTCAAACTTTTAAAATAAAATGATTAATTTCGCTTATGTTTTGCTTGTTTTTCTTATTATCTCTAATAATTTCTGAAGGTAGATCATGTTAATCATTCAGGGTAGCAGGTACCCGTTATTAATGAAAAATGAAGAAAATTAGCAGGTTTTTGTAAGAAAAAGCTGGGTTATGGAAAGAGTGAAAACTAATGTAGATAGAATAATCAGTGGAAAGAAAGAGAATTATATCTAGTTCAAATGTATATAAGATTTAAAAAAAAATCTATCAGCAGTGGGTTGCTGGCATCAGAGAATCAAATACATCCCCATTGAAAATTTTGTAATTTTGAAGGGGGGTGACCTACATTTTAGCCAATTTTCATGATCATTTCATGTAATTGATGTTAAATATGTATATTCTCATAAAAGGCAAATATATTTATTAGCATATTATTTCTTATCAATGACATAATTAATAAATTGATTAAATGCCAAGGGCAGATAACTCATATTGTCTGACTGAATACAGTGCTCAATTGTAAGCAAAGTGCTTAAATAACTGCAGTTCTGGGGAAATTTATTTTCTAATAATCTATAAAAAGTTCTTAATAACTTAAATATTAAGAGATTAACTAGATTTTCTAAGAAAACCATACCTTGAAACTCTTAATGAAAGCAAAAGGATCATCCCGAGAGTGTCCATGTTTTGTTAATTGTAAGAGGGTAGGGTTCATTAATCTCTTCCTTCTTGATAATGCATTGCTAAAATACATTTTATTTTATTAAAACATACTGATAAATGCATATAGCAGCTTATATCTTAATTTTTTATTATTTACACCATCTTTTGAATTTCTTTTAAGCATTTGTGATGTAATACCTTTAAAAAAAATCATGTTAAATAGAATTTACTCAGATAATTATTTTTAAAAATATCAAAGAAATTGGAAAAAAAATAACTGCAGATAAGCATGACTCTTGTTATTCAAATAAAGCAAATTTAAACAAAATTCCTTCATTTTTCAGCATGATTAAAGCACAAAATTACCCCCCCCCCCTTTCAGCAGAATATCAAGATTGGATATGGCAAGGAGGAGGGATATTCAGACACCTTTTTCATAATTTTTTCAGTTATAATTTTGCATATTTATTGCATTTTCAATGTATTTTCAGCAAGAATATATTGTACTGTAATTTAAATTAAATTTCCTACTAGTAATCTCTAAGTTTCACCAATAGTATAACTCTTATTTCAAGCCAGCACTGATTACATGACTGAAACTGGCTTTTCTGCTGGATTATGCCCCTTATGTAAAAACAAAGTACCCTAATTAGCTAACAGCAGTCAAATTTTGTTATAAATTATTCAATCAACTCTGATTAACACAAATTTGAAAGAGGATTATTCAATCTGTTCCAATGTCTACACTCATAAAATACATGGATTTAAATGAATTTCTCAAACTGCGAGGGGGATATTCATATGTTTTGTGTATTGATGATGCCCATAAATATTGATATTGTATTATTTACAATATTCACAGTAAATTTCGGTATAAATATTTACTTAAAATTATTTACATGTACATTTATTGAAAATATGAGAGCTAGGGCAAAAAGTTTGGCATTTTTTCACTATGTGCAGTCCCCATTGTGAGCCCCAATTTACCCAGACCCTCTAATTTTTAAACAAATAGTCAAAACTAACTAAAATATAATCCCAATGCCGAAAAAATAGGAACTGATTGATTTTTTGGCTGTAATCAATTTTTATCCATGAAATCCTACCTTTTCTATAGGACAAACACCACCAAATGTTTTCCCATAGACTTCCATACAAACTTTAGCACCTCTCACTGATACATATATTGAATTTCGGGAAAATGGTCTTTTTGTCGTGAAAGTTCGAGATATTGGAAAACAAAAAATGCCAGAAAAAATATACCGTGCCGTTGCACTTTTACTTTCAATTTCCATTTGTTTACAACTAGGTGCGTTTGACACCAAATGAAAATCTCTAACCAAAGTGCATCCCTCCCTTCAAATTTTTACCTGTAACTCCTATATACCTCAAAGAAACCCAAGTCTTGATATGAGATTTTTATCAACTTTATTTCACTTGTCAAATACATAACAAGTCTTTTCTCTTATTGACCAATCACGCGCCAGCTAGCATTTTCTCCTCCGCACAACCTTGGGTGTCCAAAATGTCTGCGCCCATGTATTTGTTTATGTAGGGGTTTTTCCTATAGAGTAAAAGAAACATTTATAAAAAGTGGTCAATTTAGTAAATTTAGAACACATATCCATTGCTTATCTCACCTCTTGAATATTGGGACTGACAGTCTTAGCTTAAGTACACCATTGGCTGTTACATTTCACACCCCAGTCAATCAGACCCACATCTGTGAAACAGAAAAAATGTCTATAAATTGAAGCATTTCTCTATTTTTCTTTCAAACTTTTAAAATAAAATGATTAATTTCGCTTATGTTTTGCTTGTTTTTCTTATTATCTCTAATAATTTCTGAAGGTAGATCATGTTAATCATTCAGGGTAGCAGGTACCCGTTATTAATGAAAAATGAAGAAAATTAGCAGGTTTTTGTAAGAAAAAGCTGGGTTATGGAAAGAGTGAAAACTAATGTAGATAGAATAATCAGTGGAAAGAAAGAGAATTATATCTAGTTCAAATGTATATAAGATTTTAAAAAAAATCTATCAGCAGTGGGTTGCTGGCATCAGAGAATCAAATACATCCCCATTGAAAATTTTGTAATTTTGAAGGGGGGTGACCTACATTTTAGCCAATTTTCATGATCATTTCATGTAATTGATGTTAAATATGTATATTCTCATAAAAGGCAAATATATTTATTAGCATATTATTTCTTATCAATGACATAATTAATAAATTGATTAAATGCCAAGGGCAGATAACTCATATTGTCTGACTGAATACAGTGCTCAATTGTAAGCAAAGTGCTTAAATAACTGCAGTTCTGGGGAAATTTATTTTCTAATAATCTATAAAAAGTTCTTAATAACTTAAATATTAAGAGATTAACTAGATTTTCTAAGAAAACCATACCTTGAAACTCTTAATGAAAGCAAAAGGATCATCCCGAGAGTGTCCATGTTTTGTTAATTGTAAGAGGGTAGGGTTCATTAATCTCTTCCTTCTTGATAATGCATTGCTAAAATACATTTTATTTTATTAAAACATACTGATAAATGCATATAGCAGCTTATATCTTAATTTTTTATTATTTACACCATCTTTTGAATTTCTTTTAAGCATTTGTGATGTAATACCTTTAAAAAAAATCATGTTAAATAGAATTTACTCAGATAATTATTTTTAAAAATATCAAAGAAATTGGAAAAAAAATAACTGCAGATAAGCATGACTCTTGTTATTCAAATAAAGCAAATTTAAACAAAATTCCTTCATTTTTCAGCATGATTAAAGCACAAAATTACCCCCCCCCCCCCCTTTCAGCAGAATATCAAGATTGGATATGGCAAGGAGGAGGGATATTCAGACACCTTTTTCATAATTTTTTCAGTTATAATTTTGCATATTTATTGCATTTTCAATGTATTTTCAGCAAGAATATATTGTACTGTAATTTAAATTAAATTTCCTACTAGTAATCTCTAAGTTTCACCAATAGTATAACTCTTATTTCAAGCCAGCACTGATTACATGACTGAAACTGGCTTTTCTGCTGGATTATGCCCCTTATGTAAAAACAAAGTACCCTAATTAGCTAACAGCAGTCAAATTTTGTTATAAATTATTCAATCAACTCTGATTAACACAAATTTGAAAGAGGATTACTCAATCTGTTCCAATGTCTACACTCATAAAATACATGGATTTAAATGAATTTCTCAAACTGCGAGGGGGATATTCATATGTTTTGTGTATTGATGATGCCCATAAATATTGATATTGTATTATTTACAATATTCACAGTAAATTTCGGTATAAATATTTACTTAAAATTATTTACATGTACATTTATTGAAAATATGAGAGCTAGGGCAAAAAGTTTGGCATTTTTTCACTATGTGCAGTCCCCATTGTGAGCCCCAATTTACCCAGACCCTCTAATTTTTAAACAAATAGTCAAAACTAACTAAAATATAATCCCAATGCCGAAAAAATAGGAACTGATTGATTTTTTGGCTGTAATCAATTTTTATCCATGAAATTCTACCTTTTCTATAGGACAAACACCACCAAATGTTTTCCCATAGACTTCCATACAAACTTTAGCACCTCTCACTGATACATATATTGAATTTCGGGAAAATGGTCTTTTTGTCGTGAAAGTTCGAGATATTGGAAAACAAAAAATGCCAGAAAAAATATACCGTGCCGTTGCACTTTTACTTTCAATTTCCATTTGTTTACAACTAGGTGCGTTTGACACCAAATGAAAATCTCTAACCAAAGTGCATCCCTCCCTTCAAATTTTTACCTGTAACTCCTATATACCTCAAAGAAACCCAAGTCTTGATATGAGATTTTTATCAACTTTATTTCACTTGTCAAATACATAACAAGTCTTTTCTCTTATTGACCAATCACGCGCCAGCTAGCATTTTCTCCTCCGCACAACCTTGGGTGTCCAAAATGTCTGCGCCCATGTATTTGTTTATGTAGGGGTTTTTCCTATTGCTTTCTGTATTCGTCGTTGTGCATCTTGCGTCGTGCGATGCGCTTTATCATTTGCATATTTTCAGCTTCTCTAAACCCACGCAACCTATTTCAACCACTTTTGGCAAATAGCATATTATCTAAGTGTGAAGGGAACAAAAATTGTGTATTTCTTTGAATCCTTCTTTTCGGTATATAGGACAAAAATCCCAAATATTAAGGTATTCTTTAAAAATCTTCTCCTATTCATCGAGCCGCCAAACTTGGCATATTTAGGTGGGGCTTTGTCTAATATATATTATGAAAATACATTATTTCTTTAAAATCTTCTTCTTTGCTCCTAGGTATTCCAAATGTTGAATTTCTTTTAAAAATTTCGTTTTTCTCTCTCAAGCCTATATATAAAAAGATAATCGAGGCACATAATTATGGTGATGAACGTTGCCTCTCTAAAATCGTGAAATTTGGGGACCCAGGATAAGGGGTTCTGCAAGAAAGGAACCGAGGCTTAATTTATTGTATTGTGATGTGCATTATTTCTTTGAAAATCTCCTTTTCGGGTTCTGAAAATTAAGCCGATGTATAAAGTACTTAGGGATGATGAAGAAAGGTGCTTCTTCCAAAATTATTATTACTAGGCTCATGGGTCAGGGGTTCCTGTGTTAGGGGTGGCAATATTGATTATATAGTAAAAATGCTTAAATTCAAGATTTTATTATCAACAATTTTGAAATTTTTTTGGCTCCTGTTTTCATGAAGGGTTTTGCAGTAGGGGATGGGGGTCTACTGATTTCATAGTGAAAGTACATGATTTTTTTTTTGAAAATCTTCTCTGCAGCTGCAGGTACCTAGGAGATAAACCAAGTACATACTCGTAGTTTTGATGAGCAAAAAGAAAGAAAAAAAGGAACATTTCTCCACTTCCAAACACGAAAATCCTAATTCCTATTTTGGTGGAAGGGGTGTGGAACTCTTCTCTCAGTACAATTTTCAACACTACCTATTACCTTTCTTTTACTATACACTGCAATGTGTCTGTTAAAAGTCAAGGGGGGTTACACCTACGCCCCAATATCCAATAAATGCCTATATAATGTTTATCTTTGCTATCCTACCTGGTCCGACATCATTTATATAGGCCTATCTATATATAATTAAAATCATTAATTTTTTATATTAAGGTCGGGTTCAATTTTAATCGGGATCCGGTATTTAAATCCTGTGAAAACAAAGGTTATGGTAATTTTAATGTTAATAATTTTAAACTAATAAATAACAATAAGCAGGGGTGTTTTAACCAGATTGATAGAAATTCTGGTATTCTTGGGTCAATTTATGAATGTCTACTTGAAGAATTTATAATCTTCGCTATTCAACTGCTGTGGTTTATCTCTGTAAAAAATGACACTTTTAAAAAGGTCAGTATTGAATAACAGAAAAGCGAATGATAGTCTTATTCTCCTGCCTACCCCCAAGTCAATTTTCAAAAGTTGACTTATTTGAATGATATTTAACTTTAAGATTTTTAAAGATATAATTATTTATATGGATTTTCTGATTTCATAAAACATTACTTATTTGTGAAAACAAAGAAAGATAACTCTATAATTCTACTCAAAAATGTTAAGAATAAAAATGGCACTAGAAATCAAATTCTTATTGCTGCTTCCTTAGAAGATGACATTATATATAGTAATGGTGTAAAGGATAATTGGCAATGTCAGATTGATAAATTAAAAAAGAAACTTAATCTTCCATCATTAGATATAACTGATAACACATTCAGCAGCTGCTTGAAGAATTTTTACAGAAAAATTGTTAATTTGCAACTTCAGAACATTGAATTCTACAAATGTGGTAAATTATTATTTTTCAGTCAAATTAGAAAGAATTATGAATTACAAGACTACTTAAAATACCCAATGAATAAAGCTATACGTTCTAAATTAACAAAACTGAGAATCTCTGCACATCCTTTAGAAACTGAAGTAGGCAGATATTCAAAGCCTTGTATCCCAAAAGAATCGCGTTTTTTGTCAATTTTGTAAAATTCTTGTAGAAAGTGAAATATATTTCATATATGACTGTCCCTTATATATAGATTTGCGAAAAAAGTACTGCCCTCTAAACATCTGTAATTTAAACGATAACGTATTAAAAGAAAATCATTGTAAAGTATTTTGTAATTCTGACAATGCAGTTCATTCTAGAAGGCTATGTGAATTTTTATATGAATGTTTTGAATTGCGTTCCAAAATTAAAGCGCAATTATAATATATTTAATGCATTTATTAGCTCATCACTGTCCATACTATACTGCTTGCATAATGATTATGTTTAATCTTCAAGTTGTTATACTCTGCATAGTTGACTTCACTGATCCATATACTTGCATGTATGTATATATGTTATTATTTGTCTTTTATGTGAAACAAGGTTGTATGACAACAGTTTGGTGAATCAATAAAGAAATTGAATTGAATAATTTTGGTAAAACTTGTGTTTTTCACTATAGAAATCAACGGAAAATATTTTTAACACCCCCACCCTCCCGTGAAACAAAAATTCCTCTTAACAGGTAATATGGAGAGTCATTTTTCAAATTTATGCCAAGCTTTTTGTGATTCACAGGGGGGGGGATATATTTATAGACAAAAAACCTACAAAAATGCTTATTTTTCACTAATTTTAAAGCAAATTACAACTTTATAATAGTATTTTATTAATTTGTATGTGTTTTATTTATTTTGAGTATAATATAAGAAAAGATATAAGAAACATTTTATCATATTTAAGACTATTTCAAAATATGATGAAGCTTGAAAGTTTGATTACAGTAGAAAATATCGTCTAACACCCCCCCCTTTTTAATAATAAAGCATATAATAGAACACGTGAATTCGACAACTCTCTCTCTCTCTCTCAACGATTTTCCGCAACTTCATTCTGCAGTTTCAATTGCTGTTTCAATTGGACAAAATTGAAAACACTTTAGTTAAAGAATTTATGAAGAACAAGTTTCATTCTCAAAACAATAAAACATCTAAATATTTTATATTGTAAATAGTTTTGGTAAAAAATAGCGCTGAATAAAGGAAATATGAATATCCATTCTTTTTCATCTACGGAAAGATAAAATTAATTTCGGTTCGTCTGCTCGTCCCACCGTGTAGGTGTATTTCTCTCTGTCTGTTACACTTTCGTATTCACTCGATATCTCGAGAAGCCTTTGAGCTGCTGTGAACAACATGATGTTATTACATAACACATATCGTGTACCCACGCCATACGCTGTTTTATTGAAATATTGTTTAGTATTTTTATGTTTTGTTTCTGAAATTCTTTTAATGATCTACCATATTGTGTTTTAGCACTTTCATTTATTGTTCAAATTGATATTCAGCTCCATTTCCATCATTTTTATTTTGCAGAATTCAGAAGAAGAGGTTTGAAATGAGTCTGAAAACCATTTACATCATCCTCCTATCTGTCACTTTGTATGAAGTTTCGTCATCCAGCTGTAAAGCAAAAAATGGTGATCAATTGTTCATTTTTTTAATTGCTTTTCATGCATACCATTTAATTTCCATGTCAATTGATAAAATTTTATACTCACACCCAAACTAACCCTAACCCCTTTTTTGTACAATGATATTTTTATTTTAATTATGCTGTATTTATTACTTGAAGGAGACGAAGATCAAGATTGCTCAAAGAGATATTCAGGTTGGTATAAAAAATCTCAACTTGCATATTCATGCATTTGAATGACCTTTTGAAATTCATTTATCAGCAACTTCAAAAAATTGAAAAATAATTTGCAAGTTATACATTTAATTAGTAATGTTTTGTGGTTAGATAAAATAGGAGTTTAAGAAAACAACAGAGAGTGGGGAGGTGATAGTAATAAAACAGACTGTATTGTCCTAAAAAATGAAAATCCATCATCCAATATAGTTCCTGTCCAATGGAGTTAAAACAAAGGTAGCCGCACGAGTTTGACAAGCATATAAGGCTCCTGACCATTCACCCGACGAAATTAAAATCCCGGTTGAATGATCAAGAAATTAATTCACCTAGCTTTATAGAGTTATCACAGAGCATGGGCGTCGGAAGCAGATTGAAAGTGGTGGGTGGGGTTAATCAAAAGGGGGCTAAACCAATTTTCAGTGCCTACATGTATATAATGTCTATTTTTGCAAAACATAGTTAGGGGCTAAGCCCCTAGCCCCCCAGGTTCCCACGTCTATGCAGAGAGAACTATAAGAAATGGAAATAATGAATTTGATGAATCTTTTAAAACCCTTCTCAAAAACAACTTGGCCAGAAGAAAAATGAAATATGTGAAAACTGTAACGTGCAGGGAACGAATTAGAGCCAAACCGGCCTCCCCACAACACTCAGGGATCGGGACTGATAAATAAGAATTAGACCTTAGGGACAGAACTAAGACACTAATGTGCACTGCCAAAATATACAAATATCAAAATATATTCAACGTATTTACAGAACATGCCAAGAAAAAATACTAAGCTAACGAAACTGCAGGCTAAAACCAAACCAGTGCTCTACCGACAGATACAGATCCACAATAGAAGAAGACACACGGCACAACACTTTACAAACACCGTAAAGCGACAGTCATACGCTTAATTAAGTATGACCCGATAACAGTACCCTCAACGGCCACGAATCAACAAATGTTAAAGCAGGACAATACATCCCAACAACCATATAGTCTAATTATAGTTAGATACTAGGAAATAAAGAGTTTTAACTTCCCCAATCTTCCTAACTCAAGTACCGATATACATTCAAATAAACCTAACTACGTCTGCATAAACCTAACTACGTCTGCCTATTTATATAGCTTTTTTTGTTCTGTTCCAACCGCGTGCTCGGCACTCCCCCATCTACTTAGACCCCAGGTGTTACATGTCCCCTTGGGATAAAGTAGATAACCCGTCCAGCGTATTTCGTTGGACACCAGGTAACAAATAATATTTTATTCACTACAAACACAATATTATATACACAAGTATACTACAATGTAAATGCACAAATTAGAGTATCCAACTAATGCTAAGAATTCACTAAAAAAAGAGAGTTAGAGAACTGAAGTCGAATAAATCTGGTACAGATTAATTGACAAAAATAGATCAACATAAATTTAGACTTGTATAGCCGATACTGTGAATTCCGGAATACTTCAGCGACAAAACTTCTTACATTGTGTATATTCAATTAATGACCTCCGGGCATAGGACTGAAGCGATATAGGGTATCGATGTTATACATAGAAATTTATTTGTCTTGAAAGATCTTTGAGCATGACCAGCAAAGCCAGGGTTAATCATATTTAATATTCAATCCTTTTCAGGTAGTGTAGATTCAATTTAATTGTTTAAGGCATGACCAAGGGATTGGATGGGGTCATAACAGTAGGATCAGAGTCATGTGCTTAGAAAAATGTAGCAAAAATCTTTTAAAATCTCAAGCTTTTTTATGGTGTTCCGATAGGGCCATTGAAAAAGTGTATCAGCGCGTTAGAAACAACCCTTAAGCGCGTAAATGACAACGCGCAAGCTCGATAATGACAACACGCAAGCGCATTAATGACAACGCGCTAGCGCGTGAATGACAACTAGTTGTGTGTAGCGCAAAGTCGTGTTGTGACCAACGCACTAGTGCGTTGTCATTAATGCTCTAGCACGTCGTAAGAAACAACACGCAAGTGCGTTAATTACAATGCGCTGGCGAATTAATGTCATTAATGCACTTGTGCGTTGTTAAAATACAGCAATAGCGCATCGTCATTAATACAACAATACAAGAATACAACAATATAAAACAAGTATACAACAATACAAGAATACAGCAATAGCGTATAGTCATTAACGCGCAAGCGCGTTGATAATAATGCGCTCGTGTTGTTAGAATACAACAAACAAGCGAATTTATGTCATAGCGCTAGCATGTTGATGACAATTCGCGCTAGTGCATTGTCATTAATGCGCCAGCATGTTGTTTTTAACTCGCTAACACACTCTTGCAATGGCCCTATCGGGACACCATACTTATTACAACCATAATCAGTTATATTTATAAAATTGGAAGCATCATCTGTCTGATCAGGTTTGTTTTAATAATGACTGTAGTGGTGGAGCCATTGGGCAATCTTATTTTACATTGAGACATGTAGAGGATGTCTATATTGTGTGATTTGATATTGGATTTATCTAACGAGTTGAGATGGTGTAATCCATATATTCGCGAGGCTAGCCTCGCGAATATACACCATTTCATCGAGTTGGATAAAGCCAATATCAAATCACACAATTATAGATGTTCTATTTATTTCATTCGACTTTCGTTTTAAGAAAACTTTGAGACTCCCTCTGCCAAACTACATGAATGATTGCTAATTCAAATTGATGACTTATAACTTGATGACGTAGCACCGTTGATGTTATGACATACATGTACCTCGAAAGAAGAAAGTAGTTCGTTTTCAAAATTTAGGATTTTTGCTATCTGCATCTTTGAAAACATTATCTGACAATTTCTGGAGCTTTACATCAAACAGACTTCTGACTGAA
>NW_026925264.1:0-25090 GCF_032062105.1 Saccostrea cuccullata
ACAAAGAAGTGTGGATCAAGTTGCTTTGTGCATGTAAAGTTCTTGGTGTGTTCAAGAAAATTTTATTATGAAAAGAAGTGTTGACTAGATCGAAGTTAAGAATGGATTAGGCTTATTGGTACGAAAGCTTGTACGTGATTGGAATCAGAGGAATCTGCAGACGCTCTTAAATTGCATAATTATACAACTTTTTTTCACCAAAATATGCACACAATGTGATTCCAGTTGATAAAGTTTGAGAATTTTCTTGCTAATAGAATGACCTTTCTACCCTAAAAGACAACAAATCTAAAGCGGTCACAAAATAAAGAGCTACATGTACATGTCTTGAATATCAGCGATTTTTTTTATACCGCCGCTTGAAAAGCGGGAGGGTACAGAGTAATCGGCACATGTATGTCCGTCCGTCCGTCTGTTACGCTTTGGGGTACCCATCTCTTATCCGCAACTCCTTTCATACCAATCTATAATATTTAATGAAACTTTTACAGAATCTTTATTAGTTCATTTTCATTAGGTTTTGGAAAACAAAATGTACTGTTAACATTTGAACATAAATGTGTTGTTCCTTGAGTGTTGATTGATTGATTGTATATTGTTTAACGCCGAGTCGGCAATTTTTCAGCCATGTTACGGCGGACTATCGGTTAAAATAATCGGGTTTTGAAGGATTTTGGTTTCTCTGGCGGCCTCCAGTGAGCTTACTCTTTTTCGAACTCCAGAGAAAGGATCTTTTACGTGCCAAGGGGATTGTCATCAAATACGAGGGGGGAAATTTGGAAACTCTCAAGTCGAGTTTGTTTTAACTATTTCCAGAAAAAAAATCTTTTCTAGTATTTTTTGTTTGTTATTTTTAATGGACTAATCAATATACTATATATACATATGTACTACATATAAAAAAAGTGTAAAAAGGTTAAAAAAAACTATGCTGGACCAAATAATACTTATTTGCCGTTAGAGTTATTTCTAGCCTTCTTCTTAAGAATCAGGACCAGACTATTGGCCAAAACATTTATATTACTTCTGATCCCACGAAGATCATCTTCAGAGACAGTGCCAAACAGAAAACTAAAAGCTTTTCCAATGATTGGTAAAAGGGATCGTTTTTCTCTTTCTGTTGTATAATTATGTAAAGGATGAAGAGTTTTGAAATTATTATAAACATCATTTTGAGCATCCCTGAGATTGATTATTTCTGTTTCTAAACCTTTCATTGAAAGAAAATATTTATCTTTTAGAGGTACATCATAGTCTTTAACTAAGAATTTTTTTACTTTATTTCGTTTAGACTGACATTAGGGCTGTGTATTAAAACTGTGCTGGACAAAATAATAATTATTTGCCGTTAGAATTATTTTTCTATAAATCGGACCAGACTACAATAATCAAATGAAAATCACACATGTTTTAACAGAAAGTCTAAAGCTTATAAACAGTACAAGAATCGCCGTTCAAGAAAATCGTCAGAAAATTGATGAATTTCTCGGAGCATTAGCAATTTTGGCTTCACAATTACAAAACATATCAAATGGACCTCAACAACAAATGCACAAATTAGATTATTTTGTAAATGCCTATTTGAGAATCAATAGAGCTCTTGAAAAAGTACAAATTTAACAGTGTTTTCAAAAAGAGCCGGCAACCGGCAAAATTAACCGCCTGTAGTAGAAAATTTGCCGGCTGAGATTTCCGTCTTAAAAAAAAAAATCTGCCGAATTACGAATTAACTTTGATTTAGTTAGCATCAAAAGCGTTTGAAATTATGGCGTCAAGATAGCTACATATCGATGACCCAGAATATTATGTGAACTGGTTCCCACCACATGTCAGTCACGAATCATCAGAATGTCGAAGAGGAAAATAAACGATTTTTTTCTACCGGTACCCGTAACTAAGCGAGGTAAAGTAACAGTATTTTATATATTTTTTTTCTAGAGACAATTCTATCTTTTTGAACATAATTTAACATTTAACTCCGTGATTCGAGATTCTTTCAAGGCACATGTATAGTGATACACCAGAATTTCTTCCGACATAACTTGAAATTTCTCTTGATTTTTATTACGTTCTAAAAGGAAGTCAAAATTATGTTATTACATTTAAGGTAGGTCGCGGGTTTGCTTTTGTCATCAATTTTGGTACACAATTTCGACGATTCGAGCGGTTGTTTTGTGCACATTTGATTATGACGTCAGTTACGTCACAAAGGCAACTTTGCGTTGTTTCCCGTATAAATTCTCTGCAGATCACTTCAAGTCTGTACGATTCAAGTAAATTGATTAATTAATCAAGTAGATTAATTAATACAAAGTGCATGCTATTGTACGTAAACCTCGTACATGTTTTATAATTAAATTTCAGTTTGAATTCTGATGTGATTATGTGTAATGTCTGAGGACAAATTAAATACAGTACCAAATGAAAGGAGTAATTTATACTGTAAGTGTTACTAAACTGCTAAAAGTCTATCAGAATAACCCAGCGTATAAGTTATGGTATGCAAAAATAAAGTTATTATAAATAAAATTGCCTTGCGGAAAACTTGAGGGGTTGTATGTGTGTACGTTATTTGTAACTCATAGGGAACATGTGTATTGCATCATGACTGCTAATCAAAGGGCGAAAATATGCGTATATTTTTCAGGATGGAATTAATCCATAACACTAAAATGGATAATTTTAATTACATGTATTTTCCTGTTTCTATTTTATTACTCTCATCATTAGTATTAATATTATTTGGTTATTGTGTATTTAAATCTCGTGAAGTCGCCTTTTTTTCTGGCTAACAAATTGTGAAATGCATTTTAAAAACCAAACTTATAGAAACACCTGGACTCTTAGACTTATAACTTAGAAAAATTGACACTGTAAACAATTTACAAGTATCAATTTTTTCCCTATATTTTGTAACAAAAGCTCTAAGTGTAAAAGCTAAATGCAAGTGTTTCACATTTTGCGTATGGAAACTGATTCAGAGAATTCGAAATTAAATATTTGAGAGGTAGGGCCATGTACGAGTACTAGCTTGCGACTAATATAGAAGAAACATTGTAGGTACCCCCCCCCCTCAAATTTCTCAGTATCGGGATTTTTTTTTTCTTTACCGTTTTCGAATAAAGAGATCAAATTTATATGGTATGCCTAAATTACCATTGACCATGCATGAATTTCCTAAAAAAAAACAGGAACTAATATTTTATCACTCGCGGTGTCGTCGCTGCATGTTAATTCTCATGCACGAGGAATGTTTATACCGTTCATTCTGACTCTGTGATCATAATATGAATTTCACAAATACTAGTAAAAATAAGTTGCTGGTCATCCTAATATATCTTCGAAATAAGTTAAATGATGAATAAAATTAAATTTTGCGTCTATGACATCTTTTAGATCTTGAATATTCCAAATGTCAAAATATTTATATACGAACTGTAAACGTTACTACGTTCAACAAATGACGTTGTAGACATAAATAACGCCATAAACGCAACAGTTTAGCAATATAAAAGGAAACTTTGAAATTATTTAGCGAAAAATCTAGCGAGAAGACATATTAATCTTTTTAAATCAATAGCTTTGATTTTACCTCATCTTGACATTTTAAATTTCCTGACTAATTCGTCTACGTCTTTAAAAAGTTATCCAACGTTTTTAAAAGAAACTATTTTCACAAAATTGGCTTAAAAAACGCCATTTTCCATATATTTCAATTGTAAAGCGTAAAAAATGTACTAATAACAATACCGCGTTTATAGTAATATAGCGTTAAAACTGCGTAGGCAAATTTAATAAAAATTGCAGAAGATACGCTGTGAATTCTAATGAACATTTTTATTAAATTTTCAGGATATGTTTTCTCGTAAGAATTTTTATGCAGTAAAGCCGCGACCTACCTTAAGAAGCAGATTACCTGGAAGTACTTACGTTGATCTCTTTCAGACTATAACTTCTTTGTTCCCGAATAAATATATTGAATATATTTAATAAATTGCCCTAGAGTAGACACTAAGTTTTTGCAGTTCTAAACTTTTCTCGTTGATTGGTACACTGATTGAATCGATCTTCATACGTTTTTTATCTGTTTTATTTTTACAGTTGTAGGTACTGACTCAGAAAACCTTGACATAAATCAAAATATTTGCAAGCCAAATGAGCTGACACAGACGGAAAGATCCTCAACAAATGTAATTAATGCCAGTCTGAGCCACTCTGAGAGTAGCTGTGATGTGTCCACTGTCCTGACATGTACAAGTCTTTCAGAAAATGAACATTTAAAATTAATTGAGTCCTGTTTTCCTGACATTGAAAAAAAATATTTCAAAAAAGATTCATAACTTCATGCTTTGCCGCAAGAGTGACTGTTGCTCTCTAAAATCAAAGGAAAAATTTGATCATGCTTGGCTGAACTCAAAAGAATTGTCTTTCTGTAATGTTACAAGATTATGGCATTTCGTTTTTGTCGAGGAATAAGGAGTCTACTGTCTACTTTGTAGAAAACATAATATTAAAAATCCAAGAAACAGATCAGCTGTATTTGCAGATGAACCAAGTAAAAGATTTAGGAAGTTAGCTTTGCAGGAACACCTGAAAACAAAATGTCATGAAGCAGCAAAATATAGCGAATCTTCACACAGAGTTTCAGTTTTTCAAAAAGAAATTGATAGAAAATTAGAAGTCAAAAATGAAGTTTTATTCCAAGCTTTCTATTCTCATTTGTTTGTTGCAGATCAGATGATTGCTAACTTTAAGATTAACAAACTAATGAAATTCATGGAACATATTGGATTGAAAGATTTGAAATATTTCAGTCACAGATCAGCAGGGTCGCAAAGAGAAGTTTTACTAACTTTATCAGACACTTTGAGAAAGGATTTAATTAAAAAGTTGCAATCTTCAAACTGTTATGGATTAATGATAGATGATCTATCTCATGTGTCGTCACTTGAACAGATAATTGTGTACATTCAATACTTTGACCAAGAGCGTGGGAGTGTTCAAACAGATTTCCTTTTCATTGCAAACTTACTGGAAAAGTCAGACTCGGCAAACTCCGAAACTCTTTTCAAGGTGCTTTGTGAAAATTTTGAAGCCATGGATCTAGATATGATGAAGATAACTGGTTTGTGTAACAGATGGCGCAAGTGTGATGATTGGTAAAAATGATGGCGTAAGTGCTAAACTGAAACATATGAACAAATGTCTGATTGAAATTCATTGTGCATGCCATCGGTTGGCATTAGCATGTACAGACACCAATTCTAATCTCAAGTGTGTAGGGAATATTGAGATACATGCTACAGCTTTGGCCCAAAGAAGATGGCTTGTTTTTTGAAACACCTAGAGGGTTACAGAAGCCTTGTACTTAACTCATCAGAAAAAAAGAAGTGTGTAAAAATTCTGAAACGGGCATGTAAAACAAGATGGTTGAGTTTTGAGGCATCAGTTGCTCCTGCAATGGAAGATCTGATTCCTTTAGTTCAAACTCTAAGTTTGAACTTTCTGAAAGTGATGCTGCTGCTTACGGATTACTAAAAAAAAATGCATTCTGCCCATTTTGTAGGTTTGCTCTTTATTTTTCATGCAATTTTACCAATTCTGGGGAAAATAAGTCGGATTTTTCAGAAGAGTTATCTGAATTTTAGTTCAATTCAGCCTACTTTAGACAGTGCAGTTCAAGAACTGAAACAGATAAAAAGTGAAAAAAGTCTAATTGAGTTGGCTAAATCTGAATTAAGTGAAGGTGGAAGGCTTGAACTACTAGATATCACAATAAACCAGAATACTGAACACCAGCTTGGACAGACACTTAGCAACTATATTTCTGCATTAGTGGAAAATATTGAAAGACGCTTTCCTGATGTTCCAATTTTAGTTGCCCTCAATATTTTCAATCCCTGCCATATTCCTGATAAGGACAGTGAAAGCTTCAGTTCATATGGTGACAATGCTGTCGAAATTATTCACCAGCAGTTTCTCCCAGAATGTTGCACCCAGTCCCTTGCTGAAGTAAAAGCAGAATGGCACCTGATGAAATATCATATTGCAGAAAAGAAGTGTCAAATACCTGCATCAGATGATTTTACTCCCTTGGAATGGTGTTTGGGTGAAATAATGAAACACAAAAATGAATACAATTACATGTGCCCCTATCTTACAAAAGTTGTACAATTGATACTTACAATGTCACTTTCTAATGCATGGCCAGAGAGAGGTGCCTCAAAAGTAAAAATCATTAAAACTGATCTCAGAAACAGACTAAAAAATGACATGTTAAATGGATTACTACATATTGCTGTAAATTGTCCAGAGTTGTGCACAGAGAAGCGTGATGGTTTAGTTTCTGATGCAGCTGTGAAGTGGATCACTGCCAAGAAAAGGAAGAAACTTCCTTCCAGTAGGACTTCAGGTAAAAAATTTTCCAGTAGGATTGGTAAAAAAAATGAATGATAATTTTGATATCTAAATTCATTTAATATGAGACTTTTCTTAGATTTCAAATTAAATTGAATAGGTACAGGAGAGGATAGCAGGAAAACATATATGGAGGCAGAAGTCCAAACTGAGTCCGAACCAGTATTACTTGTATCACATGGCACTGATGTTGGTGAAGAAGAAGCTGATGATGTTGGATCAACCTGTGATGATGACCATGAAAAGGACAAACTTTTTGAAAATACTTTACTACAATTAAAAATAGCAAAAAATCTGAGGGAAACAGAGGAGTATAGAAAAAATTTCAGTGTTGATAGTGAATCTGATTGGAATTCAGATGATGAATTTTAATTCTTAAATTCCTTAAATTTGTGTAATGCATGAACAGGAAATTAAAAAATATAATTTTGTTGGTTGTTTTTATTGAAAGGTGGATTAAAATATATAGGCATGTGAAAGGGAGTTAATATACAATATATTCATTATAAAAATTAAGCACAGACTGCACATTTAACATTTTTTATTAGCTCTAAATTGGTAATAAGGAAAAAAATTATAATTTGAATCTTTACAAATTGGTGAAAAGAGAGGCTTCAAAATGGCACTATTTAAGGTAAAGTTAGGCAGTTTTCATTGGTAAATATTTGATAAAAATTGCACTTTTTGATGGCCTTAGAGGCAGGATAAGTAGCTTCAAAAATGGTCATTTTCGCTTCTGTTTTGCTAAAAGTCAAATCTATAAAGCAAGCGTTTCAAAATTATGTACTATGATTGCTTTATTCTTACAAAATAGGAAAGAGATCCACAAATACTGTAAAGTTATTGTCAAACTTAATCAAAGTACTGAGAAGTACAGAGAGCCGGGCTCATTTACAGAGTAGAATGGATTTCTTACATGAATCACGTTTATATTCTGATGAAAAAATTATTTTAAAACTATCAATATAAATGATAAGACACTGACAGTGAGTTTTTCAATCCTAATACCACGGTCCGATTTTGTCAGAATCAGAATTAATCTGGTACCGCAGCTGAACATAAACAAACAGGCCAGTCTGGTTCCCTCTCCTGCTTTACCTCGTATGTGTAGAGAACTACGGTAACACTGATTATCAAAAATCCTTACGCTAATGAACTATGTTCTTTGACTTATGAAGTTTTCAAAGTCATTACTACTAATGTTTATTTTATATAGAAAAAACTTCGTTTTATTTTTGTTGCTTTATTTAGCGTTTGTATTATCTCAAAAGCGGTTGAGAGTAAGAACTATATTTTTGCACGTAACTTTAAAATGGCGACTATGGGGTCAACATCCTGCCTTGAACAGGATCACATAAGCCGGCAATTGCTCTTTGAGCAATAAGCCCGGCTAAAAACTATCTTGCCTACGGCACAATATTTAACGAATGGAAATTGGATCGTTTTTACTTAAACTAAATTACTTTTTGTAAAAATTTGTGAACAAGGGCATGAAACTTTTACATCTGGGGCTCGTAACATAAAGCTTGCTAAGTTTTTGACTTAAGTAGGGTCGTAAGTACCTTTTAAGCGTAATCTTAGGAAACAGAAATGTGACTTCTTAACTTCCTCCACAGCTGCCAATGGAGAATTTTTTTTCTTTTTGAAAGTCATTGAAATTCTTACATAATTGCATTCAATATCCTATCTTATTGCGCGGTAGAATACATAGTAAGAATTATATGCATTTTCAATACTCTTGGAACGCTAAAACGTACTTGGTTTTGACTCAATTTAATTCAAATCAAAGGAAAATATAATTACAGTTGTACGTCACCCCCCCCTCCCCCGCATTTAACATTCAATGTCCCAAACGGCTCTTACATGTACGTCAAGTCTGAAACGCGCTAAATTCAGTAGAAACTATAATGAAATTTACAATTATATAGAGAGAAAATTAGAGAATGTAAATGTAAGCATGGGATTCTTAGCATTTTTTTGCACTGTTATAGAACAGACAATATCAAAAAATAAGAATACGAGTTGCTTAAAAGTCTTTGCACACCGGTGAAAAAAAATTTTGCCTTCCATATGGCCATTCACTTTTTCTTCGTGACGAATGAACCAGGAATCCAAATCCAAAGATTAAATATAGAAAAGGCCTTTGAGTTGAAACCCCCTATGCTAACAAACCTTGAAACCCCGTTAGGAACAGTAGAATCTGGCAACAAAAGTTTCTTACAGAAATAGAGACTGTTAAAGGTGAAAAAGGTTTTCATGGATTGTTTTTATATCAATCTTTATCTATCATCCTTAAAATGACCTATAAAGGTCCGCTTTTGAAAATTATAGAGCAAAGAATGTCAGCGACACCACAACTTTTCCCAGTCGACTGAACTGTCCAGAAGTGTTTGCACAATCCGTAACGCTTTCGACCAGCCTATTGCACTAAATTGGAAGGTAATACATTCTTACAACCCGTGCGCAAATCATTTGGACCCGAAGAATGCATTAGCAAAGGATTCTTCACAAATATATTTTCCAAATGCAAAAAATCACCGCTTCGGAGTTGAAACCCCTTAATTTATGATACTTAACCGAAACCCCACATGTGCCACTACACACGGTGTACCAGGTCAATCGAAGTCAAATCAAGGTTAACGCACACTGTGAAAATGTGTTTAGATGATAGACACGTTCCTAAGCACATTCTTGTCACACTTTTGTTTTTTTTTTAGCTCTACTGGTCAGAGACCAGAAGAGCTTATGCAATAGTAATGCGTCCGGCGTCCGTCCGTCTGTAAACAATTTTTCAAAATGTTACTCCTACAGTTTTGGTCTGATTTCAATGTAACTTGGCACACTAGTAGACTACACTTAGATATATAATTCTGTTTATCGGTTTTTGATTTCGATGAGCGGTGTTGCCCTGGTTACTAAAAATAGAAATTTCTGTGAAATACTTTCAAAATGCTACTCCTCCTACAGTTTCGTCTGATTTCAATATAACTTGGCACACTAGTAGACTACACTAAGATACATAATTCTATTTATCGGTTTTTGATTTTGATGAACGGTGTTGCCCTGGTTACTAAATATAGAAATTTGTGAAATACTTTCACAAAGCTACTCCTCCTACAGTTCGCAGATATGTTAAGGAAGCATATAAGTCATTTCTCGTAAAAATTTAGACTTTTTAAAGAAAATTAATTTTGATAAATTACCAAAACCGCTTATAAATGTAAACTGTTATTAACGATTACATATAGATAAAAGAGTGTCTAATACAAAGACATGCACCATCGCCACGGCATCACGTGACTTCTTTTAATAGCAAAATTTTCCTTCATAAAAAAGCCAACAGAACAACAATACCCCGGAGTTTAATGATTTCTTTGAGTAAATAATATAATTGAAAAACATCTATTTTGCCTAAAAAGTGCTGCTAGAATCCCACTGTCCTGTCAGTAAAATAATTAGTACACACATTCGCACTAAACCCTACCGTATGTTTTGAATTTTATGCATATGACTTTCTTTAAACCGTCATCTTCCTGGTAAAGCACTGCTCCAAGACCTTGGCCACTGGCACCGGTATGTAATTCGAAAGGCTTACTAAAATCTGGGTAACTCAAAACTGGTGCAGTTGATAATTTCTCTTTCAATAAATCAAAAGCTCTCTGCTATTTCTCACCCCATTCCCATTCTTTTACAATTTTCTTTTTCTTCTTTTTGGATGTACTAGGAAATAACTCTGTCAATGGTTTAGAAATCTGGCTAAAATTCTGAATAAATCTTCTAAAATATCCTGCAAAGCCTATAAACTTCCTTATCTCTTCAGGATTTGTAGGTGTAGGCCAGTCAACTACCTTTGATATCTTGTCTGGATCCGTCTCTACTCCCTCGCTGGAAACAACATGTCCCACATACTTCACTTTTCTTTTGAATAAGGAGCATTTCTTGGGTGACAATTTGAGATTGGCTGCACGGATACGGTCGAAAACTAATTTTAGTCGTTCCAAATGTTGTTGAAATGTAGAGGAAAATACAATGATATCGTCAATGAAAATACAGCAAATTTTCAAATGTAGATCTCCTAAAGTTTCTTGCATTAAGCGTTGATAAGTTGCGGGTGCTCCCGTCAATCCAAAAGGCATTCGATTGAATTCATACAGACCTAAAGGTCCTACCGTGAAGGCAGTTCTCTCTTTATGTGGTTCAAAAATTTCCACCTGATGGTATCCGGATTTTAAATCTAGGACCGAAAAATATTTGTTCCCCGCTAAACAATCCAGCATTTCCTCTATCCGAGGTAGGGCATATGCATCCTTGGTCTTTTTGTTTAGTTGTCTAAAATCAATGCACAGCCGTAAGGAGTTGTCTTTCTTCTTTACTAGTACTACATTTGATGACCACGGTGAATGGGATTTTCTTATGATTCCAGATCTGAGCAACAGCTTCAGATGTTCTCGTACTTCATTTATCATTGCTGGTGGAATTCGTCTGTATCTCTGCTTGAAGTTTCTATCATCCTCTAACTCAATCTTGTGATACACATTCCTTGCTTGCCCAACATCTGTATCACTTCTCGAAAATATATCCCTATAGCTCTCAATCAGCTGTTTTCCTTCTTCAATCTCATCAGGGGATAGGTTTTCCTCGTCCATTGTAATCAGGTTCAAAACATCTTGTTCCAAGTCTCCTTCTGTTTTAGTCACTGGTGGCTCAAGATCTGTTTCTGTGACAGGCTGTATTTCACATAGAATTTCCTTTGGTAGTATGGTAACTGTTCTAGTAGTAATGTTACTCATATAGACATCTACTGGATGTAACACAGCACTCTTGTATTCAATCAAGGATGGTTCTATGTCTATATCATTATCTATTCTTGACTTGATGGTAGGTTGTAACATCGCTAACGTCTGTTGGTAGGGTAAAGCTTTATTTATATATCCTCTGACAATTACTCTCGAGTTTGGCTGTATGCGAATGGTGTTTTTTTCCGCACTTCTTACCAGTCCCAGTCTAAAATTGTTTCTTCTAAGTTCCTTTTCCCTGAGTAGAATGGAACGGAACGATAAATACCATGGTGTTGTTAATTTGGATTTATCTAAATATCTGTCTCCATGTTTCCTTTGAAATGTTTCCATTAAAGTATTCAAGATATTGGTTCCCAACAAAACAGGTACTTTGAGATTATACGGGCTGTCAGGAATGATCAACAAAATTGATGGTACCGGGTTATCCATATCTTGTATTTGTAAATCTACTGCAATACAACCCTCATATGGCAGATGTTTGCCGTCGGCACATTCAATATTAATTAAGGCTCCTATGTCCTCAATAGGCACATGCTGAAAATAATCCAAGTAGAACTTTTTACTCATTGTTGATATTGTAGAACCTGTATCTATGAGTGCCTTTGTTTCTATGCCGTTAACAAGAATAGTAGCTTCTGTTGGTTCTCCACATAAACCAGGTGGTAATTTCCTTGATCTTATTGGAATCGATTCTATGGACGATCTCTCCTCATAGACTTGCTGAAGTTTAAAGTTAGTGGCTTTCCACTAATATCTCTGTTGGCTCTACATCCTCGTTCTATATGACCTTCTCTGCCACATCTCCTACACACAACTTCAGCAAATTGTTGACTTTGTAAAGTACTAAATGTACCGGCTGTGCTGCTTTGGTCAGGCTGATCACGTTGTTGTGATCTATATTCACCTTCTGATCTCCTAGGGTAACTCCAATGTCTTCTTCTAATACAGCCTCTGTTTCTTGTCCTGTAGGTTGCTGAACCTCTGAACTGACTTCTACCCTGCTTTGTAGCTCTAGGTTATTAAGCCGATGAGTAATTTGTTTCAGCATCCCTTGAACTTCATCTTTTTCCTGCACAACAGCTTGCTTAACATGAGCTGTCCTACTCCCCACATCAATTTCATTTTCTTTCTCCAGCTTCCTTAATGCAACTCGCAACTCATCAAATCCTTTAAATCTCTCCTTCTCGTAATGGCAATTAGCTTTTAACTCCGGCTTTAATCCCTTGTCTTTTGTTTCTGCTTTGACAAATTTTCCTTCCTTTGTTTCTAAGTAAGCTATCATCCATTTTTCAAGATCTGCTGGTGTGTCAGCCTTTGGAACAATTCCCATTGTTTTTAAAGTTTCTAATAAAGTTTTGTATTGTTCAGGTACTTCTGACATGGTGATGTAGAATAAATTCTCAGAACAGTTGTTGTTATCAAAATACAACACAATGGTAGTGACCAAGAAAATAAAGAAAACGCACGAAACACGATTTCCACGAAAACCGATCATTCGTTGTGCACAAAATATTCTCCGGTAATAAACAAATCGCAGTTTAAGATTTACTGTTAATTTTTTATGGTCAATGGTTTGCGGTTTAATGGGTACCCATTTTTTTTTTTAACCTTTCTATAAGTAACCTTTTATTTTGATTTTACACTTAAAACCAAAATACTGTTTAACTACCTAATTATTTTCCTAAATAAGGAATTGTCTACTTCAGTACACTCAGATTATACAACTAGATTACCACAGTTGTTACAACTTTGACTGTCAAGTTTAACCTTTCTGCACTAAACTAGTTCCCACAAATATTGCACAAGCAAACCTCCAAACTCTGAACTTCAATACTTATGTCTATGTCATTCAGGTATGTTACTGTCCAAGTTAGTAAACTAGTAATTGCTCTTTCACTTCGGATTCTCTCAAATTTCTTTCAATAAATTTACCTCAAAATTTAAAATTTGAATTTAAAGTATAAACAAAAATTAATTGATACTTCTTTTGTTTAAGGAAAATAAATTATACTATGTTGCAGCTGACAGACAAAAAAAATTGCTTTCACTTTGTCTTTACAATTCAATTAATGTTTCAAAACAATTAATGAAATACCATCTGATATTAAACTTGATTTGAAAACATGACACAAGTATTTCAAGTTGTAAACAAATGTACCATTCAGTCAGGTGTCAAAATTTCTAAGACAATTCAGAATGTGTTTACATGTAAATAAACAAGGATCAAATACACACAGATTATGACAGACAGATTAATGTTGTTACTGTTCGGCCAATTCCATCCGACTCCAACCACTGTTTTGTAGAATCACTATAGTCTACGTCTTGTTATACACAAAGCAAATTCGGAATGGATTGTCCTGCTTATTACTCAGGAATATAACCGAAGTTCAACTCTTGTGTTGCTAATTGACACAACAAAGTCACAGAGCTATACCTGTAGCTCTTAAAATAAACTATGAAGAAAAATATTTACCACAATTGACTCACATAAAACAGCTTTGCTTGTTTTCTCAGTTCACGTGTTGTTATTGTCAATTGTCAGGGCCGCTTCCGGTAAGTCACTTCCGGTTAGGCTCCGAGTGAATTTGGACCTCTACCATAAAGTTCCGGTGGGTGGTTTCGTCATCATCTCGAGTCCCAACGTGGGCGCCATTTCTGTTACAGTTTTCCAATAGTAGAAATAACTATTCTGGTAGTAACAGATTTATTGATGTCACATTGTCAACATTTAAACAGCTAGGCTCTGAAATACATACAAACATAAAATCATCATACATGCACATTACAACACAAAACACACATCAAAGGGAAATAACTCAATTTCAAAATTGAACACAAATAATAGTCAATAAGTTTGAAATGAAATAAATATGAATTTAGATAGAATAGTAAAACATATTCAATTTAGCTTTTCCCAATTATAAATTAAAATCAATATTGTATCAAATCAAATAAATAAATCAATATTTCTCAAATTCATCAGTGCAAAATAATTTGTTCACACAGAAAACACAATCAAACACCACAAACAAATTCAACACACAAAACATTGATCTTACCAGATATATGGTATCAGAACCAGTTCTTTATATTTATGTATGTATTTACAGCTATGGCTAAGGAACTCCCTAAAAACCAATTGTTATATTATATATTGATTTCATCAAAATGTAAAATATTAAATAAATGCTATTTTTATATTTATCACACAATCACATCCCTGTTTTGATTGATATCATAGATGTAAATTAAATTCAGTCAACAAAAAGTCTTTTATTTTTAAATTTCAAGTTCTTAAGTTATGAAACAATTTTTTTTTTGGAAGAAAATATTGCTGACTGTGTTTTAAAATAGTTGGATTTCTTTACAGTTTAGGCATGTATGTTAGTCACTTTTTTAATCATTTTTTTTGGGGGGGGGGGGTGCTGATGAATAGTCATTATATGTTGTTGTATATATGTTATTGTTTCTCATTTTTTGTCGGATTTTGAATCATACACTACAGTGAAATTATTTCTATTATTAATTCACAATTACGTTAAGTGACTAATAAAAAAGTTACACATAGTATACCTTCAACAGACATCTCCTCTCTGCTCTTTATAACTGCAGCTGATATACCATGTCTTGAATTATGCTGACATTGATCAAGCATGAGACTTTTCAATGGTGAAATAACAATACATATATGCCCGATGTTAGAATCAAGGTCTAAAATTAATGGGGGTAACAGAAAACATATACTCTTTCCAAACCCAGTGGGGAAAACGCCCAAATAGTGCCTTTTCTCTAGTATTGCATTTACCACAGACCCTTGTTGGTCTTTTACTTCAAACTCAAAATGAAAACTTGGTTTGATCTTATCCTCAAATATTGTCTTAATGAAATCCGCCATGTATTTTTCACATGTGAATGTCAAAGCTAGTGTACTACGTCACAACTTCTACGCTTTTGATTAGGGTACATGTTTTCAGACGAGGTTAGAATGAGAAAATTAAATGAAAGTGTGTGTAAAGTTTGAGTGTGCCTGTTGCTGAATGTCTGAAAAAACAAGACCAACAAGTAAAATTCGTTGTCATCTTTTATTTTTGACGATATGAATTGAAATCGACAGGAATGGGTGTTTATTGCTATTGTAAACACGTGAAATGCCGGTTAGAGTTATATCCCTTTGTCACGTTATCAGAAACCGAGATCTCGCTCTCAGGTCAACATGGCTGTCAAGAGGCGAAAATTTCAAATTTTTGACGTTTCGAAGCTGATAAGAGCAATCTGAAATATTTCCAGTGGGTTTAAAGTGACGAGAGTAGTTCATTTGGGTCTAAGGGATTTTTAGCCTATAGAAACCAAGGTTTTGTGCAGTTGAGGTAAGACATTATAGAAATAATTCCGGAACAAAGCGCAACTTTTTGTGCGCAATAAATATACAGTTTTTTCATTGGGTGGCACTGTAGCTCTCCGGTTTATCAATATATATTTTTTCGGAGGGCTACAGATCTGCAGCTAACAGCGCTAAGAACAGTGAAGTCGTGAAAGCCATTTCCAGCATTTTTTCTCCTATTTTTTTTTTTTTTTGTGGTAAAATCAGATTTTGAGAGCAGTAGGCGTTACAGATAATAATTTTATATTAAATCACAATATTTGCAAAGGTTTACCGTCGCACATATTACTGCTTGAAATTAAAAAGCTGCGCAAAGTCATGCGCAATCGAATTAGACTCGGCCTTGTTTAGTTTAAGTTTTAAAAATGCCAAAATAGTTTAAAATAGGAATTTTTTTTTTATTTTCTGGTATTTTTAAGAATAGCTTTTTTTACGTCACAGTCAACTTTTACGGTATTAAGTAGGCCATACCCCCTATATGCAGCCTTAAGTATGCTTCGCATTGATGACTGTAGGATATTTTTGCTGACAAGATCATTAAAAGAACGATAGGATTTTCGAACTGATGACAAAGCTTTATTATGGCCAAACCAGAACAAAAAGACGTTTTCGCAGCGCAGCAGGCTGGGGGAGCAGATTCAAAATATAATGTCTAAATCTTAGACTGTGAACGGTTCATAGTTAAGAATTAAAGTCCGCGTTTTCGTGAATGTTGCAGAATAACCTCCCGAGGTCGAGACATGTTGTTTGAAAGATAATAGCCGAGATGTTAGCAGAGACTTTTATATTTCAAACAACATTTCGAGACCGAAGAGGTATTCTGCATCATTCACGACAACAAGGACTTTATTTCTATTCTACTACATGTACTAGCAGCTCTAGAATACGACAGATCGTTTCTCTATAGAGAAACGAATTAGGTCACCATGCTGCAATATTTCAACTGTTCCATTTAGCACTAGAGTGTAAATGTTTGTTACCTGTGAATAGAATGCAGACGATTTGTACTTTTGCTTCATACAAATTACCTTTTGTTCATTATAAATCTGTTTGTAGCTTATATAGGGTAATCTTTTTGAATATACAAAGAAAATCAGTTTCCTATTTTACCACTTTATCACTAAAATCAAGGAGGTTAAATATGGCGTAGGGAGGTTCGTGAAACAGCCCCGTTTGACTTTAGAAACCTACATTCATCAGCTACCTTCAGCTATATACAGTGTTTAAATTGCAAAAGACGACACATCAATGTGGTCTAAATAAGTATTTCATTCTTTAGTCAAACGTATATTTCAACTGCACAGGATTGATACGTGTTTCTGATCTGATAATTTTTGTATGATTCGTGATTTATTGGAGAATAATGTCCGCGGCATTTCTTTGATCTTGGCAATAATCATAATAGAATTCACAATATTATACATGTAGAAACGGTTTAGTTATAGGGAAGCTTATGATATTGAACAGAGATCACTCTCATAAAATCTATAATGGTTACCGTTCGTGGTAGTTCAGTCGTTAGACCGCTCGCTCAATGATCATGAGGTCATGAGTTCTAATCTCGGCCGCACTGACCTAATTGGATAAAAAAAAAATGGGTAGCAACTGTTCATGCCTATGCGCCCGGCACTTTGAAGTGAAAGTTGCGGGTCCTTCGGATGAGACCTTAAAAACCGAGGCCCCGTGTCACGGTAGCTGCGGAACTGTAGCTCTCCAAAAATATATATATTGACTGACCGGAGAGCTACAGTGCCACCCATTGAAAAAAAAAAAAAAACTTTATTTATTGCGCACAAAAAATTGCGCACGGTTCTGGACTATTTCTTCCAAATTCTTACTTAAATTGAAAAAAAAGCCAGATTTCAAAAAATGCCTTACTCCTCTATCAAGTACTCTCGTAGTTTACATGTGTACGAAGCGCGTTGGACCGAGTTATCTTACAAACCAAAATGGCAGTATAAATAGGCGAAATTTACGATGATCTTAACTTCACGGCTATTAAAACAATTATAAGGAATGTTTTGTTGTGGAAACAGTGAAAGAATATGTTACATGTATATAGGAACATACGGTTAATAATATTTCGAGATGACAGTTTTAAAACATGGGAAAATAAATCTAGAAACGGCGCATTTTTTGCACAATAAATATATAGCTTTTCTTAACAGCACTGTAACTCTCCGGTCTGTAAATATATATTTTTTTCGGAGAACTACAGTTCAGCAGCTAGTGTCAAGACAGACGTTGGCACAATAAAGATCCTTCGCTGCCCAATGGCCCCGAGTGCCGAGTAAAGATCAAAATTTGAAGCCCTTCACTGGTATATGGTGACGTCTCTATGTGAGTGAAAAATTCTCGAATGGGACGTAAATCATTATACAATCAATCATAAATCTAGCATACAAATCGAATCGTGAAGTTTAAACATAAATATTTATATTTTATGAAATTATCTCGCTTTTATGTTTTCTTCAAGTAAGAAGCAACCCTTTCGAAAATGATGTTATTTTCCAAGCACGCCACCTTTATTTTTTTTTACCCCTGGATCGAAGATCCCGGGGGTATGTTGTTTTTTGTCCTGTATGTGTGCCTGTTGTCAACTTTAACCTAGCCCATAACTATTGCGCTGTCTAGGGTAAATGAAAACCACTAAAGTCTATGCATATGTCTCACTCCAGAATTGTGTTACTATCGGGGGCATAGTGTTTTACAAACACATTTTGTTTCACGTAGTTCCTATCACACCTTGGTTAGATTCGACATGAATTGAAAAGTCCCCTCCTCATGTATTATGTAATGTTATAAACGTTTTGGATTCCACATTTAATTTATGTTATTGGGGGGGGGGACAATAAATTTAGAAGGAAAGATGCCAAATGTTCCTAGAATCAATAGGGTTTGGAACAAAAGAAGAGAACGTGGGATATCTCAATTATATTTTCTTAGTACACATATACTGCGTCTTCAGTCTCCACAGAGATTTCGAGAACCTTAAGGCAATAATATTGGAAAATTGTTTTCCTTTTCAATTACTAAAATTGAGTATTGAAATTATGAATTCATTAGAATCGTAATAAGAACTGCAACGCTTCCTACAGCTTTGTCTCGCAAAGATCAATCTGTAATTTTAAACCCAACTGTGTGCATAAAGTCGAAAGGACTATGTTGAAAACTTAGAACAAAAACTTACAATACAAAAACACATGGAATCTGTTTCAGGTCATTTTTCGCTCACCTGAACTGAAATCTCAAGTGAGCTTTTCGTTCGTCCGTCCCTCTGTACATTTTTCGCATTTTCAACTTCAATGTTCTCATGAACAACTGGGTCAATTTTTACCAAACTTAATACAAAGCATCCTTGGGTAAAGAGGGATTGAAACTGTTAAAAGGAATGGCCATGTCTCTTGCAAGAGCATGAAAGAGAAGTGCTTCTTAATTGCAAATATTTGTCAGTTCTTGCCCTTTGGTGTACTATAGGTGGCGCACGACACGCTAAGGTTTATATTTACTTCCGGTTTCGCTTCGGTTTCGTTGTCAGAAAGTTACTTTTAAAATTAGTCAAAAGTAACAACAAATGCCGACTTGTTGTTGCGTGCCTGGTTGTTCCACCAGGGGAGGATTAAATTTTCCGAAGGGAGAAAGAATAAAAAAGATGTGGATTCGGGCTATACGAAGGAACGATGAGGATATCACATACAAACAGTGGACGCCACAGCCATTCAGTGTTATGTGCCACAAACACTTTCGTGAGGAAGATTTCACATGCGAAACACAGAACGGTTAGTAAGATTATGTGACTTCATTTGTAGATACTTTTTGATATTTCGTATTACACCATATAACTTTGTCTATAAATCATAACAACTGTGTAATAACGCGACGGACACGCAACAGAATTTTGAAACGTGTATACCAAAATCAAATACAGTTTTAAAAATACAGCGAGAAGTAAAAGACTTCGTTGAGTTTTTTCCCTTAAATACAAGCCATACTGAGAAATTGGGCAGAAAGATAATTTAATGCTTTTATCAGTTTATATCATATGCAGACCTTATCAAAGCATATTGACAACAATATTTACTTCTGTTACATATGTTCAAAGTTGACACTGAAACGAATCACTGAAACAGCTGATATGACTAAGAATTTCAATAATTTTTTTTTTTCATTTTCACATTTGCATGATTTTTTCTTATTATCTCCATTTATTTTTAGGTCACCTGAGTAAACTCAGGTGACCTATTGCTATCCGTTTTCGTCCATCGTCGTCCGTCGTGCGACGTGCGTTGACGGACGACGTGCGTTAACATTTGAACATTTTGAGCTTCTTCTCTGAAACCACTGAACCAATTTCAACCACATTTGGCATAGAGCATCTATGGGTGAAGGGGAACAAAAATTGTGAATTTCATGGTCCCTGCCCCCCTGGGGCCTGGGGGGTGGGGGCAAAAATCACTAAAATTAGTGTAATCTTCAAAAATCTTCTTCTTTACTCCTGGACATCAAGCAGTCAAACTGTTAGTATGATTGTAATCAGCATTGAGTCCTCTACCAAAATTGTGAAATTCAAGGCCCCAGGGTCAGGGGTTCTAGTACTAGGGTGGGGCTAAATAGGTTATACATGTATAGTGAAAATGCACTATTTCTTTGAAATTCTTCTTTTCTGCTCCTGGGCATTAAATAAACTAACCAAGAGCATAGTTTAGTTGAAAATGACTGCCTCTTCCAAAATTGTGAATTTCATGGCCCCAGGGCAAGGGGTTTTAGTGCTAGGGCGGGGCTATATAGATTATATCGTGAAAATGCAAAAATTCTTTGAACGTCATCTTTTCTGTTTGTGGGCATCAAATAAACTAACAAAGTGCATAGCTATGTTGAATAAGACTGTCTCTTGTAAAATTTGTGAATCTAATGGCCCTAGGGTCAGGGGTTCTAGTGGCAGGGCGGGGCTATATAGATTATATAGTGAAAATGCAAAAATCCGTTGAAATTCTTTATCTCTGTTTCTGGGGATTAAATAAACTAACCAAGTGCATAGCTATGTTGAATAAGACTGCCTCTTCCAAAATTGTGAATTTCATGAATTTCATGGCCCCAGGGTCAGGGGCTCTAGTGCTAGGGCGAGGCTATATAGATTATATAGTTAGAATGATTTATTTCTTTAAATCTTCTTCTCTGATCCTGAGTATTAAATAAACTAACCAAGTAGTTATGTTGAATAAAGCTGCCTCTTCCAAAATTGTGAATTTCATGACCCCTGGGTTAGAGGTTCTGGTGTTAGGGTGGGGCTTTATTGATTATACAGTGAAAGTGCATTTAAATTCTTTAAAATCTTTTTTTTCTACACCTGGGTATTTAACCAATGAACTGTGTACATAGTTATGAGAAGGAAGGATGCCTCTTTGAGATTTGTGAATTTCAGGACCCTGGGTCAGGGCTTCTTGTGTTAGGACGGGGCTCTAATGTTTATTTAGTGAAAATCTTAAATGCATGAATTCTTTGAAAATGTTTTCCTTTGTTCTTGGGTATTATGCCAATGATCTTAGTATATATTTATGAGGAAGAAAGCTACTTCTTCCAAAAACGGTTATTTTACTGGCCCCTGGGACGAAGGTACTGGGGGGGGGGTACATAGTCTGAAAATTATTTAATGCTTTGAAATCTGCACTTCGGTATTAATCAATAACACGATGAAATAAAATTTATAAAAATTCCATAATTTTGAAAGATGTGGCCCCAGGGTCAGTGGTTCCTGTGGGAAGGGGTGCACAACTGATTGAGTGAAAATGCATTTTCTCTTTGTTACTCTGATCTACCTCTGGGTATTAAGTATCCAAAGTAAGCATGCGGATTGTATAATTATGATAAGCAATGGTGCCTCTTTCAAAATTGTGTCAGAATTCCATGGCCTCTGGTTTAACACATGAATCAAATTTAATTAATTGGAAAGTTGTTGCATGATACTCAGGTGACCTATAAGGCCCATGGGCCTCTTGTTTCATGTTGACAAGTGCTTTTCTTTTCCATTCCCAGCGCAGTATCCTAATATTAAACGGTTTGATATTATCAAAATATGCAATGGAGTGGTCAAACTTGTGAAATATATATTGAAAAATACCAAGTTTGCTATTTCATGGCTATTTTGTTATGTCATAATTCATCAAGATGTTTCAAAGAATTAGAGTCATTCTGCAGTCATGCTCTTTTGGAAGTTCCTGATGAGTGGATTAGGAAGAACCATTGGATACGATAAACATTATAATACATATATCTTAAATTAGTTTTTATCTGATTGAATTAAAATATTTAACATCTCGGGAACTGAAATATCATGTCTTTTTCTTGCGAAACATTTTTATTATTAAGGTTACAATAATTTATTTGGATAATTTGATGGGCACTGAGCCACTAAGGAGGCAAAGAAAACCTGAGGCAGTCCCCTCCATTTTCCCCTGGACCAAGTCACCATCTATTAATTTTGATGAGAGGAGCAAAAGAGCACTTGCCTGCCGTGCCAAAATGGAGCTCGAGAGAGGCGACCATGAAAATTCAGAAATGGTTTCAGATGATTGCAATGTATATGAAGTGGGCAACAGTGTAGAAGTGGAGGATGAAAAGTTTTGCCGTAGTGATATTGATAATACTGAGATAAGTGCTACTGTTGCACCTCTTTTTATAGATTCGTCATGTCAAACAGCAAAATTGCCAAGACATGTTTTATACAGGGTTGAGTTCCTACACAGACTTTTTATATGTACTGTATAGTCTTAGTGAAGCAGCCTTTCATCTCAATTATATTTATAATCAGGTTCAAAATATGTCCATTGAAAATCAGCTCTTTTTGACACTGATTAAGTTGAGGCAACATAAGCCCAATTTTGAATTAAGAGCATGTCTACGAGAAAACCATGCAGATATATAGAAAAATGCTCTGGTAGGCACTCTAAAGAACAAACTAATTTTTATTATTAACTTAAAGGACACCCATTGAGAGTCAGAAATATGTTGTTTATTTTTGCTTGGGTTGTTTCTATTTTTAGTTACAGCCAATAATTAATGTTGGTCAATATTCAAGGGAAAATTCAAAAACGTTGGTGTAAAAATGACAATTTCAAATATTTAACATTAAAAAAGAAAAACAATATAGAAATAAAAGGGCAATGTTTTCTCACAGAACTAAGTCGAAAAATTAAGTTGGAATCAATTTTTTTGTAAAACCCCTATATAGAAGGCTGTCCCGAGGGTACAAATATTGGCATGGTGCCAAAAAATGATAATGGTTCATTTTTTGTCAATATTCATGGATATATTTCTTAGAAAGTGACGCTTCTTTTTTCAGAAGTTTGTGCATTTTAGAATCTCTAGGATATTATCCAAACAATATGTAAAATCCACCTTTGGACTCTCAAGGACAGGACAGTAATATCGTAATGAAATTACCTCAAATTCAAATGATGGAAAAATTCATGATTTTATAAGTTTAACTTTTAACAGTAATTTTAATGAATTTTGTGTAAAATATTTACAAATAGAAACAAATAAAATTATTTTTAATTTTATAAAAGCTATAAATAATTTTTTCCCCTGCTTTTCCTATGAAAAAATCGTATTTTACTATTTATTTAGATTTTGTTAGAATTATCTCCCCTGTTGCGCTCTTCTGTAGAGAAGGTACGTAATGATTATGTTTACGAAGTCATCTAATCGTTTTAGGCATAGGCCTAAATTATATGTGATTTGAAGAAAAGTGTCCTTTCCTGTGAATTTAATTTGTTACATATATACTAGTGGCCTATGTATAAAATACATAAGAAATTATGAAATCCATCGGGATCGATATACGTTTCCGTAACCACGTGTAAACATTACGGCATCCTGCGACGTTTTGTAGTTGTACCCCCTCAGAAAAAGATTCAGGTGCGTGAATTGTCAACGAGTCTTCAGATTCTGGCTCTGATTTTGATGAATATGATTCTGACAGCGAACATTTATTTGGAAGCGAGACGGATGTAGTGATGATGATCCCGTAATGATGATACCGCATCAACAATAAAGAAACAGGTAGTTGGATCTTGGTTTATAATACTATGTACCTTATAAAAAGGCTTTTTGATATGTAAAAAATAAATAAATAAACAATTTTGATGGTGACTTGATTATGTACAAGAGAAGAATTTTTACAAGACTATGCCAGGTCTGGTACAATCACTAGATTTAGCTAGGTAGCTTGATTTACCTACTTAGTTAGCTTTATTTACCTACCTTAAGTAGCTTTATTGAGCCCTGTACCAAAGTAATTTATTTCTATAAAAAAAATCTACCTACGTAGCTAAATCTAGTGATTGTGCTGGACCTGAATATATACCTAGTAAACCTGTCAAGAGAAATTTCAAGGATGTTACATGCATATGTAGCAACAAAAATAATATATCTGAATAAATTCAACAATATTGCAAAATATTCACATCTGCAGAATTATAAATAGCATTGGGAGCCTTTGTGGGGTGATGAAGAGGGATTGAAAAGTTGAATAGGTCCAGGGTTTTCAAAGACTGTTTACTAATAGGGTATGTTAAGAATTGGATAGATGGGTCTTCACTGTCAATTAAATCACCATTATTGCCTCTATGTGGGATGCATGATTATAAAGAATCTCAATTAAAAAATATTTTTTCACAATTTAAGAGATGTTATGAAGATGGCTACACTTATGATTTTTGGCTTTATGCAATAGTAGAATTTTCTTTATGGGAGATCACAATTATTAGAAAAAAGTTGTTGTCAAATACTTGTGCAGACTGCAGACTTTTCAAATTAAAGGTCACTATGGAACGCCGTCACTGCCTTATAGCAGAACACAACAATTGCATTGCGTCAACCTTCCATTACATTATGTCAACTCTTTATGACATTAACCCACACTACTATTGCATTGTGCCAATCTTCTATTACATTATGTCAACTCTTTATGACATTAACCCACACTACTATTGCATTGTGTCAACCTTCCATTACAATATATTAACTCTTTATGGCATTTACTCAAAATTCTATTACATTGCGTTAACCTTCCATTACATTATGTCAATTCTTTATGACCTTTACTCGCACAAACTATACATTGTGTCAACTTTCCTTTACAATATGTTAACTCTTTATGACATTAAATCACACTACAATTTTATTTTGTCAACTTTGCATTACATTATGTTTACTTTTTATGATATTTAATAAAAATACAACTACATTGCGTCAACCTTCCATTACATTATATCAGATCTTTATAACATTGAGTGAAAAGTTTTTTACGAGTTGTGAATATATATTTATAATATTTGAACTCATTATTACGTTAGGTCGATTTTGCATTATGTGATGCATCAATGTGTTATACGTAAAGACAAATCGTAAGTATATGAGGTCAAAATGGTATTAAAAGTAAATTACGTTTTGTAAATATACTTTACCACAAGTTTTATTGTGTGCATTT
>NW_026925265.1:0-25766 GCF_032062105.1 Saccostrea cuccullata
ACGGGAAATAATAATTATTTGCCGTTAGAAGTATTTTTTTCAAAATGGAAGACTATTAGATCTTTGGTGACTGCGATCCTAAAAAAAATGACGTTTTTTTCTGGCTAGTCAATGCTTATACGTCACGAAATGCGTAAATTTCCCCATATTCCGAAAAAGTCTTTAAAAAAATGGCCAATTTTTAAAGTTATTTATTATTTTTAAAATAGAGCGCAACCTCTGATCTGAAATATGCAACGTAAAGAAGAACTGTTTCTGAGGTTTCATGGAGATGTTTTATTTTTTAGATAGGGGGGCCTTTTTATTTTTCTTCATTGAATGTACTCAATTATACCTGTTTACCTAAAAATTCAAGAACATTGTAATTTCATAAAGCCATTTCTCCAAGACCGGACTTTCAGGAGTTTTTTTTTAATAGGATATGAAACCATCGTTTTATTTTATTTTAATGCTTCAAACAGAAAATCAAGTGTTGATCAATTAATTGGTATATCTACAGGGCCATTTTATGATAAAGTGAACCGACTTCTTTTGAAAATTTTGTGCATTGTGATATACATAAAGTTGATGCTTCATACAATTAAATTATATTATATTAAACAATCATATAACCTGCAAATAAGGATGATAGTTGTGAGATGATTGAAATGACCAGGAAGTAGGAACTTGAATTCTTTTTAGGGGGATATACAGTTGAACAGGAGTCCTGCTGCACCTACCATGGTATGTGAAACATTTTTCACAATAATAATGAAACTGGAGGGGGCCTGGGGGTTCCGGGAAAAGTCCTAGAAACTTGAAGTTTGTCTGGCATAAGTTGGGTGAAAGGCAATGAACCTGATCAGGACAAAAATTTAAGGTCTGCTAATGCTTCTCCTGTGAGGGCATGTCTCATGGCAAAGGAAATGAAAGAATAAACGGCAGCCAAGTTATCTTTGCTCCGGGGTAAAATGCTGGTTATCTCCAGATGGTAACCTAAAAATTAAGCAATTGACTTTTTGCTTTGTTTTTTTTCCTTCAAAAATGAAACATAAGGAACCAAGGCCCATGTATGGCACCCGATTGGCTCAAAATTTTTTTTCTACAACCATAAGATTTTATACACGAGCTAGATGAAAAATATACCGGTGAAATAAAAATGACGTATGGGAAAAATTGCACATATTTTGAAAGATTTTAACACAAACATAACGAAAATACCAAATCCAAAATTTTTTTACACATTTAGGGTTAAATATGCACAAACAAAAAATCAAAAATTGCACGAGCAGAGGAAACTAAAAATCACACAAACAATTTTACTGCGCATACAGCTGAGCATATCATTATTATGCACATAGAATATTCATCGTGTTCTTTTTTTTCGTACTCTTTATCAGCGAATGTAATCGAGAATGGAAATTAAATGGCGTTGACGATAGCAGGCTTTATTTTGCTTTTTCATTTTTTTGCTAAATTAATTTCGATCCGATTTCTAGCTAATGCCAATCGAACAAATAATTTTTCCCCATGGATCTAAGGGAAAATTCAAGTTTTTAAAATATTATTTTTTTCTTGTATTGACCGAGATCCTAACTAATTTAGGGTTTATTTGATGACAAAAATTGTGACAAAAAGGGAAAAATTAAATGCGAGGAAAAAAAAAAAAACAACAACATTGCATATGATGCCCCACTCCGAACTATAAAAGTACCAAACACAAATAGTGCGGCTGACTAGGATTTTTTATTTTCAAAAAAAAAAAAAAAAAAAAAAAAAAAAATTGTTAGAATTATAATTTTTTTTGTTTTTTTTTTTATATAAACTCTTTATAGATTTTGAAAATTTCTAATTTATAGATACAATTTTAAAGGGAAAATTTACTTGATAAATAAAAAATTTAAATTTGCATAAAAACTTAAACACATAAACACTAAACAAAGATTACAAGACCAATTTATACAAAAATGGTATTCTGATATCAATAGTTCTTCAAAAGGTATTATGTATAATACTTTTAAAACAAATTTTGAGTGTGAAAATTTTAAAGTATTTTACCACTAATTAAAAAAAATACGGGTAATTTTCCACTACTAATACCGTCTACCAGTTGAGCTGGGGAGATGGGAGGTATACCATTAAATGAAAGATTATGTACACTGTAATGCTAAAATTTGCCATGAATTCATTTTATACTTGAATGACTGCACGTAAAACATCAGGAAAAATATATTAATGAGACATTTTATTAACCAAATATTTTAAAATTTTCTCAACTGATGACAAAACAAGATGCTATGTCATTTAAAAAATTTGTATGTTTATATTAAAATTATATGTTTTAGCTTTCCTCCAATTTTCCCCATTTTTTATTTTATACATTATCATACAGTTGTACCTTTTTTTTTCTCACATTGCCATTTTCTTTATGTATATCATATATTTTTTCCCTGAATATATTTATGCTGTAAATTTTTTTTTTTGTCCCAGACCATGTATTTTTTTTTGAGAGAAAAATAAACTTGAACATAATAAAACTATTAATAAAGTTGATTATTCATAAAATTGGCAGAATTATATTGCTAATTATAATCATTAAGCTGTAAAATTAATTTTGGTACTCTTCATTTGTACCTATATATTTTATTTTCTTTACCACTCGGAGTAGGAAATTATATATACCTTTATTCATTTTTTTGGATATATATTTTTTAAATTTAAAAAACTTGGTATTACCTTAAATCTACACACATGAATTTCTAAGTCAAACATAAAAAATATTTTTTTCTAATAACACATGTATTCATACTTATAAATTTTTTTAAAGTACATTATGGTACAATGTTACAAATAGGAGGCAATAAAAAAATAAGAAAGGATACAGCAGTGTAATAGAATGAATGTTTTTTGAATCACTTTGAAAAATGCAAATAATTTATGTTCTTTATGGAGTTCGATGTGTGGCAACTATTTTCCAAGACAAAAATTTGTTTTACATTTCAAATTCACTTCAAGATTTTTAAAAATTTTTTCCAAACACTAAGTTTCTTGAAATTATTTTTTTACCCATGTCAATGGCCATTATGAAAAAAAACAGGGTATCTTGTATTTTTATGAAAAGAAATTAATGTCAATCAGGGCCCGAAGACCCCACCCCCATCCTCCTCATTTTGAGTATAGATTTTGCTATAGTAAATTTTTCCTTTACATGCTGGTTGACCCCCAAACCCCCCAAATTTTTTAAATGTTGATAGGTCAGGCAGGCAAATCCAAGGATTGTACCCTTAAATTCCTAAAATATATTTCAGGATGTACATCAGAAAGGGGGCCCCCCCCCCCCCCCTTTTTTTTTTTTTTTTTTTTTTTTTTTTTTTAATTTTTTTATTTTTTTTTTATTTTTTTTTTGCAATCAGAAATATTCCATTGTAAAATTTCAACTGAAAACCCCCTTTTTGTTGTTGGATTGGAATTGAAGGGCCTCGATCATACCTCAACGAAATAGGATTTTCGAGATTGGATGCTTTACCTTTTTTTTGCTTGTTAATTAGAATGTTTAGGATAATTTGCGCCCCCCCCCCCTTTCCCCACCTTAAAAAGCGATTCTAAATGTGATCAGCATAATATGATTTTAAATTGTTTAACTCCTTTATATGCATTTTACCTATTCAAAATAATCTACACTAAAAAAAAAACAAAAATTCACATAAGTAAAACACTGTATAATTTTACTACGAGTTATTTTGAAAAAAAAAATTTTTGATCCGTTTACTATCAAAATTAAAATTGCGAAAATTTTTTGCTGTTTTTTTTTTTTCTGTTTACTTCAAAAAAATGTATCGGGAAATTCCACAACCCAGATGGCAGCAACATTGCTTCAAAATCTCTAAAATTGCTAGTAACCTTCAATAAAAAGGGATTATTGATGTGTCAAATAACTATAAATCGATTAGGGTCAGGGGTTTTTATTTCCCGCACCAGCAGGGAGCCAGGAATCTCTGATATGAAAAGGTCACGCATCCACAACCTTAATTATTACCAAGCACACAGTGTGTGGTGGGGAAAAGAGTTTGTTTGTTGATAACTCTCTTGTATTACCTCACGCGTTTTCATTTATTTACCTTTACTATGATATTATCATTGTTTTGAACTTTCAAAAGTTTGCTATATATATTGCTATACAGATGAATGACAAAAAAATTAAACAGCAACCATATGTATATGCACCCCCTTTTTTAGTTTTCATACATGACAGTGAGAATGTTGGGGGGGTTAATTTATATGCATATTGCATTGGGTCGGGGAAAGAAAATGGGGGGGGGGTAAAATGTAAAAAATTTTTTTGTAACTCCAAAAAAACCTGACAAGCAAAAAAAAAAAAAAATACAGGAAATGCCTATTTCCCAAACACGAAAATCCCTTTTCGTGGGGGGGGGGGGGGGGAAATCCAGTACCAAAAATTTTTTCCAAACACCAAATTTTAAAAATTTTTAAATAAACTAAGACGTATTGTGGAAAGTGGGGGGGGGGGTAAACTTACAAAATGTCATGTTAACAAGTTTTAATTGGAAAAAAAGGGGGGGGGGGGTTAGCCCCCCCGGGTTTCCCACGCCTATGTATTGTGTACCTGTCAATTTTTAAATTAAACACAATGTGCACAACTTGAGAGTTTTGCGTAATTCTGAAAGACTGAATCTTTAATTTTAAAAAATTGAATAAATATTGTTAAAAAATTACTCATCCTCTTGTTTTATAACGTTTCAAGCATCCAAACCACACTGAGCTGTTCTCTAAGAATATTAATAAATGTGCGCAATGAGGATGCGCCGTATATTATGTCGAGTTGTATTCTATTTGTGCAGTTTTCGTTTGACGTTTGGAATTTTCTCATTTATCGTGTAAAATTTTTTTGGTTGTGTAGTTTTTGATAGTTTGTGTAAAACAATAACTTTGTGTGATTTCCGCACTTTGTGTAATTTTACTGCTGTGTAATTTTTGTTTAAGGTGTGCAGAAAAATTTTTTTCCAATCGGGTGCCATACCCATACCCCCCAATGTCATCCGAGTAACATGGTCAGCTGTAATCTGAAGTTAACTATGTTTGGCTTTTCCTATCAAATGATAAACAAGAATACACCAATAGGGTTCAAATAATTTTTATTTAAATTTAAATTTTTTTTTACTTGAATTTTCACTTTGTTTATCTGATCACTTGAGGGAAAAAACTGCCTAATGTTATGAAACTAGTGTATGTAACATAAAATCTTTATCAAATATTGTTACAATTTTTTCATCAAAGGCAAACAGTGCACACATGTTCTTGCAATACATATATATATATATATATATATATATATATATATATATATATATATATATATATATATATATATATATATATATATAATTTCAAAACAAAATGAAGAATCGGTACAGTTTTTGGTATATTTTAAAGTAAAAATCCAAAAATATCACAAAACATTTACTGCAAGCGCTTTCGCCATGTTCGGCTCTTCAGGCAGTTATACAAATGTCAGGTAGGTTACCTGGTAACGTCAAAAGCATAAAGTTCATTGTGACGTCATAATAGATGTAGGTAGCGTTAAGTTGGCGTAATTGTTAATGTACAAATCTTGCACTAACTTTCACACATTATACAAATGAAATTTCAAAATATAAAATATACAGTATCATTTCCGATTAAGTTTGGGTTTAAAGAGGTTGATAAAAAAGTCTTCTTTTGCCAAACGTAAATTTTCGTTTTCACTTGGAAGTTTATAAAAAGGGAAAATCTTAAATATTCCTTTGCCACATTTTGCGAAATGTTCACAACACGGTGTATTACGCACACTAGGGTCTTTAATTTGTTGCTTGTGCACACGAACCCTGGCATTTAATTTTCCCGTTTGTCCAATATAATATTCTTTACACGTCGGACAGATGGCACAGTAGATGACGTTTTCCGATTTACAGTTCATAGATGAGTTGGTTCGAATTTCCATTCCTGATTTAAGTTGGATTTTATTCCCCTCTTCTAAATATGTACATGTTCCGCATCTCGGATCTCCGCATTTTTTAATGGTTGGAATTTCCTCCTGTGTTGTAAAACGGGCCTTGGTCAACAGTTTTTTAAGACTTGGTGCTTGTCGTCGACTGTTTATGATATGCACAAGCAACAAATTAAAGACCCTAGTGTGCGTAATACACCGTGTTGTGAACATTTCGCAAAATGTGGCAAAGGAATATTTAAGATTTTCCCTTTTTATAAACTTCCAAGTGAAAACGAAAATTTACGTTTGGCAAAAGAAGACTTTTTTATCAACCTCTTTAAACCCAAACTTAATCGGAAATGATACTGTATATTTTATATTTTGAAATTTCATTTGTATAATGTGTGAAAGTTAGTGCAAGATTTGTACATTAACAATTACGCCAACTTAACGCTACCTACATCTATTATGACGTCACAATGAACTTTATGCTTTTGACTTCCAGGAAACCCACCACATTTTATAACTGCCGAAACCCGAACATGGCGAAAGCGCTTGCAGTAAATGTTTTGTGAATTTTTTGGATTTTTACTTTAAAATATATATATATATATATAAAAAAAAACAGTACCCGCATCGTTATTCTTTACAATTCTATCGTGTTCTATCGTGCGTGTACCCTATGTATCGTGCGTGTATCCTATGTACCCTATGTATCGTGTTTTCCGTTTATCGGGTTTTTGCGTTTTCTATCGTGTTTTTTTTATCGTGTTTTGCGTTTATCGTGTAGATCGTTTATCAGGTTCTATCGTGTATCGTGTTTTGCGTTTATCGTGTATATTGGGAAACTCTCGCTTTTTATCTTTACTATACAAAGAAACTACTGAGCTATTCCGATTTTTTTTTTGTTTTGTTAATAAAAATAAGATCAATTAAACCCAAAAAAAAAAGAAAATAAAGTTTTCTCCCTTTTTTTTTCATAATATAAGAAATATTAAAGTGTAGAAGGAACAAAAATTAATAGCGTATTTTTTGAATAATAAATTAATTTATTATTAAATAATTAAATAAATAAATAAGATAATTATAACAGGGTTTAAAGCAGAGAGTGATTATCAAAATTTAAACAGAACTTATTTTGGGGAAAATGAAATTATAACTAGATCGATATAGGTCTATTTTTTTTTAATTATCGAATTGTATTATTTATTTTGTCAAAATTAAATACTATTAAATGATTTTCTTAAAAAAATCGTTACCGGAAAAAGATTTTTGGTAAGCTACGATGTTCGCGTACACAAAAAGCAATAATAAGCAGGATATAGATATGTATCTTTTTTCATGCAATCTGTTTTTCCTTGTTTATCCTCTGATAACTTTAGGAATATGTTAACGCCTCTGATCTGCATGTATGCACAATTTTAAAAGTTTTGATTTTAAAAATATAATAAAACATATGACATTATCTAGATGATTTTAACAACGAGTTTGGCCTTAGTTCAAATTAAATTTATTTTTTTAAAGCTAATTATAAATTCCTTAATATGTCTTAATTGATAAATGATAATCAAAATTATAAATTTATAATGCATGGAAATGTTCTACCTAATTTATCACTCCATAGCTGTTACAATAAAATGGAAGTTTTTCATTAATTTTATTTGGCATTAGATAACATAAAATAATATATGTATACAGGGAAAACATGATTTTTTTAACAGCTTACCTTTTCGGCGTGGAAATAAACTGAAAATACAATCCATCGGGATGCCAAAAATCAAACTAACTCGAAGACCTTTCCTTATCAGAAAACTGACACGTATGTGTAGCTCTCTAATTGCCTTTTCTTCCTGTGCGGTCAACCCCCCCCCCCCCTTCCCCCCCTAACTGACACCTCGGCCAGTGTGTGTGATCACCGTCAACATGCCTGTACTGATTTCTACCGGGGGTCAATTGAATTAATAACCTGAATTTACCTGGTTGTAATGAAACGCACCTACTTATTTTGGGGTTTTTGTTCCAATTTGTTTGAACTTTTTTATCAAAGATTTAATTCAAAATATTTTAAATAATTGTACAATTTATGGATTTAAAAATCACCCATTGCTTGAATTTTAAATAAAAATTCAAATAAGTCAATTTAATGAAATGAAGCCCCAACTACTCCTCATTTATTTCATTTCGTACAATGTTTCCATTATGTTTATGTAAATAAGTCTTTTAATGAACTTAAAAAAAATACTGCACTTATGGTACATGCACTTTCGGATCATCGGGTTTTCTACATAATACGGACAAAATTAATTCTAAAACAATTTCATTGATCGTAGAAACGGATGAAATAGTTTTAACATTTTAAACTATAAAAATTAGCTCGCATTATTTTTTTTACGGTATCTTACTATAAAAATAAAACAAAAGAAGTCGTCTGATTCCGCCGTGACCATGCAAGACAGAAATACCCCGAATCAATTTATATTGTATTAATGATTTATTCCATACGTATATAACTTTATTTGGAATTCAATATTATATTTGGCTATTTGGTTAGATCTTGTTTATCTAATTTTAAAATTTGGGTTTCAGGCTTTCAACATCCCGCCCTTCAAATATGCCTCATATGAGATTACCGGGTCAGTCTAAAATAATTTTTAAGGTTTAATTATTCATTTGCCGAATTTAACCTATTTTTTGTTATTTTAGAAACAGTACACACAGTGTTTGATAGCAATGATTTATAGTTATTTAGTCGGAAAAGTCGCATTTCACTCTTTTAATATTTGCTAATTATTTTTTTTCTGTTTTGTATTGTAAAGAAAAAAAATATTTAACCATTCTATGTTCTTTAAAGAATACGAGGTTTTAAGTATCTGATATATAAATGTTTACATGTACATAAGTCAGAGCTTAGCGTGATAAACGTACATGTACATGTGCAGTTGTAGCAGATTCATATTCTCATGACACAGTTTACATGTATTAAGGCAGAGCGCCATTATTTTAAAATTTTTATATTTCTATTCAGGAAATTAATTTTCTTGAACTGTTTTGTTCTTGATTGATTTATCATGTTAAATTTATTAATTTTGTTAAAGCCGTTTTCTTTGAACCTTCTTACGGCCAGTCTTCTACTTGTATTTTTTTCTAAGATATTAAAATTTAATTGCGATTTTTGGATACATGAATTTACGCTTTTTAAAATTAAATACAAATATTTAATTTATTGCGTAAAATTCTTCCGTGAAATAACTTGGTACTTGTATAAATAAATTTATTAGATATAAAATTTAAATGTATATTTTTTCATAAATAATAAACCTGTTTATAGAGTTTTAAAATTCACACCCTTGAGAAGAAATTAAAAAAATACTATCTCCATTCATAATAATCCGTTTAATCACTGTCAATTTTTTTTATATAAATAAACAAATTTTATAAAATTACCACAGAGATCTCAAGTTCTTCTTTAAAAATTCAATGTACTTTATAGTTTAATTTGAACCTCTGCAAGTATTTGAATTAAAAAAATAATATAATTTAAATAATCTTTAATCTTTGAATTTAATTTAAAATAATCTTTTGTCTACCGAAAACTTCCCCTTTTGAAACAATCCCATCAGGTTTTGCGTTTATGCTATCGTGAAGATGTTTATCAGGTCTATCGTGTTTTGCGTTTATCGTGTTTTGCGTGTATCGTGTTTTGCGTTTATCGTGTTTTGCGTTTATCCTATCGTGCGTGTATCCTGTCCTATCGTGCGTGTATCCTATCGTATCGTGCGTGTATCCTATCGTATCGTGTATCCTATCGTATCGTGTATCCTGTAAAGAATAACGATGCGGGTACTGTATATATATATATAATTTTATTTTTTTTATATATATATATATATATATATATATATATATATATATATATATATATATCTGGGGAGCACAAATAGTTGATATAAGTGATGGGAATTGATAAAAATTTCATAATAGTATTGGGTTTATTTGTCCTATTAGCCCAACTTTTTAAAGTTGATTTCCTAAAATTTTCAAATCTATAAATATTTTTTTTTTTTATAAAACTTAATTGCCTTAGAATACATAAGTTAATACATATGTTGCAGCTGGAATATTCAGCTTAAAAACTATTATCATGATAATTACATGCTTGTATAACAGGAAAGGAGAAAATGTATGGCTAATCCGGGAACCCTCATCTCCAGTCCAGTGCTCTAGCAACTGAGCTATCCGGGTTATTTTCATGACCCAAAGTATTACATTTGCAAAATAAGAAAGAACGAGCAGATTATCATATTAATGGGAATAAATACTTTGTAATCAAGCACATGGATTATGCCAGCAATAAACTGATTTCAATTATAATAAACAACTGGAACACCACTAGACTATGGTGTTTAAAAATATTTTTTTCCCCCAAAATGATGAACTTTATTTTACCATACTCGAAAATAGTCTGGGTGACAATTCATAAATCAGTGAAAGTGTTGTAAAACCTATCATTAAAAGAAATGGAAGAACACTCACAACATTAAGGATATGAATGTTTTAAATGATTAGTCGCGGAACTTTTACCTTCATTGCTATCTGCATTCTGGTTTTCATCAACATCATCATCTTCAAAATCTGCATCCGCCATATCTAAGAGATCAGTAGGTGAATCTGACAAAGCAGGGTCATCCATGTGGTTAAGCAACACCTTCAATGCAATTTATCATTTTATAAAAAGAAGTTACATTACATTGACGCACAACATCGAGAAACATTGTCATGTTCTCATTGAATTGAAACTAAATTTGTTTCAAAGTCAAAAAACGTTCCATAGTATTTTTCATATTTTTAGAAAAAATGTCCATACGTACTGTATATAAAACTCATTTAACATTAATTGCTCATTACATAGATGCAATATCTTTAATCACTCCATTTTCAACATTATATTTCTGAATCAGGAAAATGTATGCATACCGAATCCATTGCTTTGTTGTGAAAGTCATCAATCTCGGAAGAGAATTGCGCCATTTCATCAGCTGACTTCTCTTGCGGCTTGGCGGTTGTACTACTGCTACCAGTGTCATACACTTGCCGCATACGCCATAAGGAAACTCTAGGAACTTCTACGGATTTGTCTGCCGAATAGACTTAAGTACTTTTTTCCTACTCTTTTTGTACTTTTTTTTTGTACGTAATTTGTACTCAATTTTGGTATGGGATATATTATTGTTTCAAAGTAGTTTATTCACAAATTTTGTTTTTATGACATCACAAACTAGTCTAGCTGATTTAATATCCTTTTTCAGAAAGAGGACAAAATGGACAAAATTTCAACAATTTTAGCTTTAAAATTTAGGAAGCAAGTTTGTTCAGGAACAATGCAATATTTACATATTTCATTGATATTATCATTCTATAGATTATATCAAATTATTGAGCCGAACACACATGCGCTCAGTGACTTTTACTAAAATATCGACAAAAATATGTACATTTTTTATTGAATTCATAAAAAACGGAAATTTACGTCATGTTTCACAGTTTGTGACGTCATTTCATACATATGACATCATTACTTATGAAAATATTCAGTGCGTTGAAGTCAGCATATCCCCCCTATTTAAGTTTGGTTTGGGGGGCAAATATTGGTTATTACCGAAAAAAAGTTCTTTGTCACAGGGTATCCTTGCCCCAGAGCTACCACTTGGTTTGACCCTTAAACATGGGGAGAAATCAGGAAAACAAAACCAAAAGTACTGGTTGCAAAAAAAATCTTCTTCTCCATAACCACCAAGCAATTTTCCCCAAACTTACATACAAGGATCAGGATATGTCAAAATTAAGATTTGCAGGGGGAATTACCCTCGGGCAAGGGCGTGGTCTCAAGGTCACTTCAAAATTTACCTAAATTTACAATTACTAAAAACGTGTATATTTTGCTTACTATAAGGACTAGGATTATCAAAACGTGTAAGTTGATGCATCTTACACTTCACATCATGTTAACTCAAAAGTAGGTCACGGGACCTACTTTTAAAATTTTTTGGGGATTTGTTTTCAAATTGATTTGAAGGCATATTTTGGACACTTTAAGGCTATGATCATCAAACTTTTGTCAGTTGATGCATCTTGGATCCTCAAAAATGTCAACTTAAAAGTAGTTCACCGTGACCTACTTTTTGAACTTTATGACTTATCCTTTTAAAAACATTAAAACCCCTTATTTCAGACACTGGGAGGTTTAGAATCATCAAATCTTGTACTTTGATGCATCTTGGGTCCTTAAAAATATTTATGAAAAAATAGGTCACTGTGACCTACTTTTTGAATTTTGCCGACATTTGTTTTCAAATTGTTTAAAAGGCATATTTTGATTACCTTCACCTACGAACCTTTAACTTTGGGCAATAGATGCATCTTGGGTTTTAAAAAATGTGACTAAAATGTAGGTCACGATGACCTACTTTCATATTTTAGGCATATTTAAGTATCTCTTAGGTATTTATTGGCTTATAATATCAGACTTTGTGAGTGGATGCATATTTGGTTTTGAGAGTTAGACCAAAAGTATGTCACGTTGACCTACTTTTGAATTTTTATGGCTTTATTTAAGTATCTCCGATACCTATTGACTTAGAATCATCAAACTTTGTGAGTTGATGCGTCTTGGGTTTTCGGAGAGTGACGATAAAAAAAAGGTCACAGTGACCTACTTTTGATATTTTGTGGCTATAATTAAGTATCTCTGGTACTTATTGACATAAAATCATCAAACTTTTTGAGTTGATGCATTTTGGGTTTTTGGAGATTGTCGACCAAAAAATAGGTCACAGTGACCTAGTTTTGACATTTTATGGCTATATTTAAGTATCTCAGGCACTTATTGTTTAAGAGTCATCAAACTTTGTCAGTTGAGGCATCTTGGGTTTTTGGAGAATGTCACCAAAAAGTAGGTCATAATGACCTACTTTTGAATATCTCAGGTATGTATTAGCTTAGAATCATCAACCTTTGTCAGTTTAGGCACCTTGGGTTTTCGGAGAACGTCGACCAAAAAGTAGGTCACTGTGACCTATTTTTGACATTTTATGGCTATAATCAAATATCTCTGGTACTTTTTGGCCTAAAATCATCAAACTCTGTGAGTTGAAGCATTTTGGGTTTTCAGAGATTGTCGACCAAAAAGTAGGTCACAGTGACCTACTTTTGACATTTTATGGCTATATTTAAGTATCTCAGGCACTTATTGTTTAAGAGTCATCAAACTTTGACAGTTTAGGCATCTTGGGTTTTCAGAGAATGTCAACCAAAAAGTAGGTCACGGTGACCTAGTTTGAATATCTCAGGTACTTATTGGGCTTATGGTACTTTGCGGAACGAAACGGAACGGAACCAGTTGTGGGGCACCCTAGGAGGGCGGGGGATAAAAATAAATATATTATATATAATAAAAATGAATATAATACGTTACTTTATTACAAATTATTCGTCCATTCTATATCTTAAGAAACCAAACCAAAAAAGTGTCAAGTGTCTGAAGTAGAGGACCATGAAATAAGATGTCTATAAGTCATGAATTATTCTGTCGTTGAGTTTTTGATCTAGCTGCTGTGTCAACTGAAGTGACTATGTGAATTGTATTGAATGAGAGACGTACACCTATCATTGAAGTAAATATTTATTAAGTTAAGTTGGAATAAGATGATACACATACAAGCATTTTGTTGTTATTCATTTCATCTCATCTTTTTAATCATTAAAAATTAAATTCAAGGTGGAAAATAAAATATAAGAGACAAGGATGTTCGAGGAGGAAAGTAATTCATCTATCATATATCCATCACAATAAATCAAACTTTTTTTTACCTTTGATTTATTGATATATGAAATGAGAAAGAGGGTGATAGTTAATTAATTGATATAAGTATAGGGCTTTTTTATGCATAAAGTAAACCTAGCTCTTTTTGGCATTGCAGAGGAGAGAGAAAAATACTGATATTTAACTTTTTTACATGAATGATTGGAATTTTAATTTGGAACAATTTGTGGTGTACTTTCAAGCTTACTCATGTCCTTTTATTTGACCCAGGTGTAAGATCATAAAATAAATATAAAATGACCTAACAAAAAATAAATTATAAATCTAGACAATTTTATGATATTACCTTTCAAAGGAAAATTTAAAATAGTAACTTGATAATTTCAATAAAATTATTCTTTATAATCTAAATTTTTGATTTATTTTTAAAAGATGCAATTAAACAGTAAGAAAAAAAAACCCTCCCCACATTTTTCAGTCTGAATCATATAAAAAAAATGCCTGCCTCAGTAAGTAAATGTTTGGTCTGTTAAATATAAACTTTATCAGACCTTATGACTTATGTCCTGTAAATTTTAGCTTTTCAAGCATACTTTTCAAAGTGATAAATGGCTTTCATTATTAAATATTTTGCTTGGTGTTAGTACATGAAAGTATGTTTAAAATTTTCCCAATTGACAAAAATGTCGAAGATTTTTTCCAATCTAGAGGGACCCGGTCCCTGTACCAAAAGGTACTGTGACAGCGCTGTTTCTTCAATCCAGTTATACTCTGATTCATGTATAAAGTTATATAATAACATTTGAAATCAGAAGAGGAGTATTCGACATGAATCCATTGTCAACAGTTGGAAGAGGAATGTTCCTCCAGTTCAGTGTCAAATTTTGAAATGGGGAGAGGAAAGTTCAGTGTATTAAGATTCATGGTTGTAGTGTTTTTGATAGGAATTGGTAGAGGAACGTTCCTCAATTGTACTGTTTATATACATGTAGTATGTATTATCAATTGAAATTGACTGATGAACGTTTGTGATATTGTGTGTTAAAACTTGTAAATACAGTGTCAAGTTGAAATAGGAACGTTCCTCTAGTGTATATAGTATCAATATTCGAAATTGGATGAGGAACGTTCCTCAAATATGTTGTGTTTAGACAAGTAAATCCAGTGTCAATAGTTTGAAGAGGAACGTTCCTCTAGTGTACATGGTGTATATAGTATCAATATTTGAAGTTGGAAGAGGACCGTTCCTCTAATGCCTAATATTTGAAAATTCATGAGATGCCTACAGTAATAAGTAAATTTGAGAGAGGAACGTTCCTCAAATGCCTGATGTCTTCATTCATAAGGTATTTAAAAATACATACTGTATGTGCACATATGTAAGAGAGGAATGTTACTCAAATGTCTGGTGATAATAAATGCATCTTAGTTTGAGAGAGGAACGTTCCTCAAACGTCTGGTCAAAACAAATGGATCAGAAGTTCAGAGAGAGGAACGTTCCTCAAATCTCTGGTCATAACAAATGCATCTGAAGTGTAAGAGAGAGAGAGAGGAACGTTCCTCAAATCTCTGGTCATACCAAATGCACCAGAAGTTCAGAGAGGAACGTTCCTCAAATGATTGGTCATAACAGATGCATCTGAAGTGTAGAGAGAGAGAGAGAGAGAGAGAGAGAGAGAGGAACATTCCTCAAATCTCTGGTCATACCAAATGCATCAGAAGTTCAGAGAGAGGAACGTTCCTCAAATCTCTGCTCATAACAAATGATTCTGAAGTGTAGAAAGCCGAACGTTCCTCAAATCTCTGCTCATTACAAATGCATCTGAAGTTAGAGTCAGAGGAACGTTCCTCAAATCTCTGGTAATAACAAATGCATCTAAAGTTCAGAGAGAGTAACGTTCCTCAAATCTCTGCTCATAACAAATGCATCTGAAGTTCAGAGAGGAACGTTCCTCAAATGTCTGGTCATAACAAATGCATCTGAAGTGTAGAGAGAGAGAAACGTTCCTCAAATGTCTGGTCATAACAAATGCACCAGAAGTTCAGAAAGAGGAACGTACCTCAAATCTCTGCTCATAACAAATGCAATAGAAGATCAGAGAAGGAACGTTCCTCAATCTCTGGTCACAACAAATGCATCTAAAGTTCAGAGAGGGAACGTTCGTCAAATGTCTGGTCATAACAAATGCATCTGAAGTTAGAAAGAGGAACGTTCCTCAAATGTCTGGTCATAACAAATGTATCTGAAGTGTAGAAAGAGGAACGTTCCTCAAAAGTATGGTCATAACAAATGCATATAAGTGTAAAAAGAGGAAAGTTCTTTAAATACTTAAAAAAATCTTCAGAAAGGGAACTTGTGGAGACACATATAAGGATTTTAAGACCAAAATGATTTTAGATTGTAAACCTTGGGTGAAAAAAGGGAATTTTGATTTTCCCTTTTTTTTTTGGATTGTGTTCAATATTTTTTTTAATGATACAGTATATAATTTATATAATTACCTGTAAAAGAAATATTGAGCCTTGATAAACTAATCATATTATAAATATTATAAATAAAAAACAATTCTGATTTTTTTTCTATAAAATATGAAAATCTGTTTAGGCTTGTAATTGAATTATATATGTATTTTTTAGGGTGTACAACATTGGTATTGGGGTTCACCAAGGGAAGGGACTGTATACTGACACAAACACTGTGACCTTTGCCCCCTTTGTATGAAATTGACAACCAATCTAGTCACAGATTAGCGATCGCTCAGAGACATCTTTATGGCACGCCGATTGGTTCAAAATTATTTCTCACAACGATCATGATTTTATACACGAGCTAGAAGAAAAATATACACGAGTAAAATAAAAATGCACGTATCGGTAAAAATTGCACATAGTTTAAAAGATTTTTACACAAACATAACGGAAAATACACGAATCCGAATTTTTTTACACGATTAAAGGGTTTAATATGCACAAACAAAAATCAAAATTGCACGAGCAGAGGAAACTAAAAATTACACAAACAATTTTACTGCGCATACAGCTGCGCATATCATTACTATGCACATAGAATATTCATAGTGTTCTTGGTTTTCTGTACTCTTTATCTCTTCCTGTATGCTAAGCTGAATGTTATCGAGAATGGAAGTTGCTTTTTTACAATCCGATTTCAGATGAAGTGCTTCCATCTGATCTATGCAAAAGTATTTAAAAGCTTTTTGAAAATACTATGTTTTTCAAATATTGACCGAGATCAAGGATGTATTATATGAGTGGACAAAAATTGTAACAAGAATGAATCGGTACGTTTGTGCTACAATGCGGGGTAAAAAAAAAAAAAAAGTACCATGGCGTATGATGCACTCGACTCCGAACTAAAAGTACCTAACGATGAAAGTACGTACAGTACGGCTGACAAGGATCTTGATTTAAAAAAATCATTTGAGGAAATTTTTTCCCCATTTCTGAATAGGAAATTAAATATTCAGTTGGCTGGATATATATAAATGTGTACATTTTTAAATTTAAAAAGTGAATTACCTTAGATGTACACAACGTAAAAAGGACCAGATAAAGGGGGGGATATACTTATATACTCTATGTACATGCGCTTTTGTGTTTTGTTAATTAGATTTGTCCAAATGAAATAACAAAACTCTACTGAAATAATCCTGGCTATGGAAAAACACATGATCAGTGGCGGACCTGGCTCGTGGATCGATTGGAGTCCCAATATAAATTTATTTAAGTTTCAAATCGTTGGACCATAATGTCCGAAAAAACTTGAGGCCGAACTGAAGAAAGGCCGAAACAACATGCATCAAGACTTTTGAAACATTGTGAATTACTAATATATATACAATATACAATGCTACACATAAATAAAATGGGAATGGATACTGCAGTTTGATAATAAATGGAAAGAATATAGAACTTGTTTTATCATTCTTGAAAAATGCAAATAAATCATGTTTCAAATATAGAGCACAATTTTTGCAAATATTTTCAAAGACGACAAATTTTCTTTACATGTAGAATTCGTATTTATTAATTTATTATTATTTCCCAAACAATAAATTTAAGTTTTTTATAATAACACTTTTCAATCCAAATCTATGGTCATTATAACAAGAACATGACTGTATAATCATAAAATGAAATTAATCGGCAAACGGGCCTGTAGAAGCCCCCCCCCCCCCCCTCCTCCCTACTTTTTTCTGAGTATTATAGACTTTCGACAGTAAATTTTCCTTATATGCTGGTTGACCCCCTAACCTTCAATTTTTAAATGTCAGCCAAATTCCAGGATATGGACGGTTAATTACAATATTTATCGTTATAGTTTTCGGTTGAATTGCAATCCTGATTTCGATTGACCACTTCATGTACGCTTAAATCATAGAAAATTATTTCAGCCAGTAGCATCAGGAGGGGTATATCCTCCCCCTTTCGTTTTCTTTTCTTTGGCCAACATAACATTTTTCTATCGTAAATATCCACTGAAAAGCCTCGCCCCCTTTTTTGTTTGGTAGTTTAAATCTAAGTAATATATGCTTATGTGTTTAGAAAGAAGGTGGAATATTGAAGGTGCCTCACTATACCTCAACGAAATAGGATTTTGAGTTTGGACTTTTCCACCCATCCCCCCCTTTTTTTTTTCGCTTGTGATGCAATTAGGCTTTTCAGGTAATTTGTCAAAAAAAAATTCTAACCCCCTCCCCACTATCAAAAGCGATGCTTTACTGATATAATATGTGTCTGTATATTATGATTTTAAATTGTTTTAACTCCTTTATATGCATTTTACCTATTCAAAGCAAACTCGATAAAAAACATAATATATTAAGCTTAAATTCACATAACTAAAACGACTACAATTTACATACAATTTTCTACAATTACATGGATATTTATGAAATCACTACACATTGTTCAAAATTAAAGACTGCATGTTCTACTTTGTCACATACATAGTTATAAAAAAAATTAATAATTATATTCGATCGTTTCAATATAAAACTTAGAGTTGCGCATTTATTTGCTTTATTTTTATTTTTTACTGTTTATTTCCAAAAAGTTTTCTGTCAAATTCCACAACCCAGATGATCGCAACAATGCTTCAAAATCTCTGTATGAATTGCTAGTAATCCTTAATCAAAAGGTATTATTGATGTGCCAAATAACTATAAATCGATTAGCGTACAGGTGTTTCCATTCCTTCACCAGCAGGGAGGGTTCTCTCTAAATGAAAAGGTCACGCATCCACATCCACAATTATTACAGACGTACACACAGTGGGTGGTGGAGGAGAAGAGTTTTATTTGTTGTTAACTGTCTTGTATTACATCACATACTGTTTTTATTAATTTTTATGAAGACCTTTACTATATCAATATTTTACACTTTCAAAAGAAATTGCTATATAGACAATGATAGAGGAATGACACAATTTAAAAATCTAACAATTAAACACACAACTGGTAATATGCATTCCTTTAACGTTATTTATACATGTGTAGAATGTTTATAATCGGGGGTGTTCATATTCCATATTAAGATTGTGTGTAAATTTATACATGTATAAAACACATTGTACATATTCTTGAGAGTCTAGCGGAATTCCAAAAGACTGAATCCTTTTTAAAAAGATTAAATAAATATTACTAACACGTTACTAATCCTTTAGGATAGGTATATGTTTCAAGCATCCAAGCCACCCTGAGCGGTTCTCTAATGAATATTAATGAAATGTGCGCAATTAGGATGCGTCGTATATTATGTCGATGTTGTATTCTCACTCGTGCAGTTTTCGTTTTTACGTTTGTGTAATTTTCTCACTATATCGTGTAAATATTTTGTTGATTGTGTAATTTTTCTGTAGTTTGTGTAAATTTCAATAACTTTGTGTATTCTTTCTTCACTTTGTGTAAGTTTTTACTTACTCGTGTAATTTTTGTTTAAGGTCGTGCAGAAAATAATTTTGAACCAATCGGCGTGCCATAGTTTGACATAATTTGAATATTTAATGTCGGGCAGAAGAAAAGGTACTAAAGATGACCACTACATAAAGGCTTGGGGTGGAGAAAAGTGGAGTCAGGAGAAAAAATGCCTTTCTTCTTCCACAACAAAGAGAAAAATCGCCATGAGGTGAAAATTGTTCTGATATGTAGTATTTTCACTTTCTTATAAGAGGATGTATTTGTCAGCTTGCTGATAACTTTTTACAGATTAGATATTTTGCCTGATCTGTCTGCTATAGAAAACTCATGAGTTGAGCATCAATCAGCTGGTTGTGAAGGTAGATGGGTGGATGAACAGGCACGGATCCAGAAATTTTTCAAAGGGGGGGGGGGTTTAAGTATTTTTCAAAAGGGAGGGGGGGGGTTTGAAGGCGAAAACAGTTAAAACGTACGTTGTACACATACATATAGTTAAATTACTCAATAGAATATCGATACAGGGTGGAGTATGGTTTTTGAAAGTGGGACGTTGATAAATCTGGGAAAAAGTACTTGTATACATTACCAGAAAGTTTTTGAAAAAGAAAGGAAAATGAATCTCCGAACCTGAAAATCCTATTTTGTAAAGGGGTGGGGTTTTATTTTGTTTTTACAACCGAATTTCTTTATATATTACAACATTAGCCATTCACCTTACATTTTCTATAGTAAAAACACAACAGAAAAATAGGAACTTAATTTCTTATTTCTCTTTCTTTTTTGCAAATCCAAAGGGGGGGGGTTGCAACCCCCATAACCCCACCCCCCCCCCCGTCTGGATCCGCCACTGGATGAAGCTGTCCAATGTGTCGGTGGATGGGGTGGGGGTGTACTTCAGACATGCTGAACCTGATGTCTCACAGGCCAAAGGACTGGCTAGGGTAAACTTTTGATGTGTCATTTTTAAATCGAGGTCACCTTATTTTTAGCAAGTTCAAGGTCACATACAATTAAACAAAAACTTAAATGGACATTTTAAAAAATTGCAGTGGTGGGCATCATTTTTTTTAAAGTCATGCATTTAAAGAACTACACTTTTTCTAAATGCTGATTTTCCTTATTGTTCAGTTAACATGACCCATCTAGACAGAAGCTAGCAAGACTTGTGTTTGAAGTCAAATTTCTTGCTAGCTTCTGTCTAGATGGGTCATGTTTAGAACTGTATGTTAACTGAACAATAAGGAAAATCATTTTAACAGAAAGGAAAAGCTCGTAAACTGATAACGGTCAGATCACCCCTGTCCGCAATGAAGTGGACTCCAGCATTGACCACACACTCAGGCTTGGAAGGTAGCTATCTGTAAAAACTTAGTCATATTACATGTAAATAATGTTTCCAATGAAGTTCACTGTTTGATATTACCTGGTTTTCATATGATTCCTTTCTTTAATGCTGCCTTTTTAGCTCACCTGAGCCGAAGGCTCAAGTGAGCTTTTTAGCTCTTAGGCTCAAAGAGCTAATGCTATGGCCATTTGCGGTGTGCGTAAACTTTTTAGAATATTGGCCATAACTCAAGAACCCCTTGGCCAATCAGTACCAAATTTGTCAAAGGGTATCCTTGGTCCAAGGGCTACCATTTATACTAAAATGAGGGTATGGACTTTTAAACAAGGGGAGATAATCAGGAAAACAAAACCAAAAGTACTGGTTGCTAAAAATCTTCTTCTCCATAACCACCAGGCATATTTACACCAAACCTACATACAAGGATCAGGATATATTGAAGATAAAAATTTGCACGGGGAATTACCCTGGGGCAAAGGGCGTGGTCTCGAGGTCACTTCAAAGTTGACCTAAATTTATAATTAATAAAAACGTGTATACATGTATTTGCTTACTATAAGGACTAGGATAATCAAATCTTGTAAATTGATGCATCTTAAGACTTCACATTATGTTAACTCAAAAGTACATGTAGGTCACGTTGACCTACTTTTCAAATTTTGCGTGGATTTGTTTTCAAATTGATTTGAAGGCATATTTTGGACACTTTAAGGCCTATGATCATCAATCTTTGTCAGTTGATGCATCTTGGGTCCTCGAACAATGTCAACTTAAAATTAGGTCACCGTGACCTACTTTTTGAACTTTATATGACTTATCTTTTTAAAAACATTAATTCCCATTATTTCAGACACTGGGAGGTTTAGAATCATCAAATCTTGTACTTTGATGCATCTTGGGACCTTAAAACATATTTATGAAAAAGTACGTCACTGTGACCTACTTTTTGAATTTTGCCGACATTTGTTTTCAAATTGTTTAAAACGCATATTTTGGTTACCTTCAGACCTAGGATCATCAAACTTGGTCAGTGGATGCATCTTGGTCTTTGAAAAATGTCGACCAAAATGTAGGTCACAATGACCTACTTTCGACATTTTATGGCTATATTTAGGTTTCTTAAGTATTTATTGGCTCAGAATTAGCAAACTTTGTGAATCGATGCATATTTAGTTTTCGGAGAGTGACGACCAAAAAGTAGGTCACGGTGACCTACTTTTGACATTTTATGGCTTTATTTGACTATTTCTGGTATTTATTGGTTAAGAATCATCAGACTTTGTGAATTGTTGCATCTTGGGTTTTCGGAGATTGACGACTAAAAAGTAGGTCATGGTGACCTACTTTTGACATTTGATGGCTATAATTTAGTATCTACGTTACTTATTGACCTTAAATCATCAAACTTTGTCAGTTGATGCATTTTGATTTTCGGAGAATGTTGACCATTAAAGTAGGTCACAGTGACCTACTTTTGACATTTTATGTCTATATTCAAGTATCTTAGGTACTTATTGGCTTAGAATCATCAAACTTTGTCAGTTGATGCATCTTGGGTCTTTGGAAAATTTCAATTAAAAAGTAGGTCTTGGTGACCTACTTTTGAATATCTCAGGTACTCATTAGCTTAGATTTATCAAACTTTGTCAGTCTAGGCACCTTGGGTTTTTGGAGAACGTGGACCAAAAAATAGGTCACTGTGACCTACTTTTGACATTTAATGGCTATATTTAATTATATCTGGTACTTATTGGCTTCGGAATTATCAAACTTTGTCAGTTAAGTCATATTAGGGTTTCATTGAATGTCCAACAAGAAGAGATCACGGTGACCTACTTTTGAATATCCCAGGTATTTATTTAAGAACTACGAACGATAGTATTGTTGTCCCGCCTACCTCTAAGTCAATTCTCAAAAGTTAAGATATTTGAATGATTTTTTGATAATTTTTATAGACATCTATATGAATTTTCATAAAACATTACTTTTTTGGGATACCAAAGAGAGATAACTCTATAATTATGGTAAAACTTGTGTTTTCCACTATAGAAATCAACGGAAAACGAAAAATATTTTTAAAACATCTCCCCCCCCCCCCCCCGTGAAACACAAAAATTCCTTTTTACAGGTAATATGGACTGTCATTTTACAAATTCATGCCAAAGCTTTTTGTGTTTCACGGGGGGGGGACATATGTTTATAGACAAAAAAGGAAACAAATGCTGTTTTTTCACCAATTTTAAAGCTATTCACAACTAGAAAATTGTACTTTATAAATTAATATATGTTTTATTTCTTTGCGTAAAACATATGAAAAGATATGAGATACATTTTATCATATTTAAGACTGTTTCAAAATATGGTGATTCTTGAGTTCGATTTCACCAGAAAATATCGTCTCCTCCCTTTTTCAAGAGCTGGAATTCATGATAATTTACTTTCTAGCGCTGGAACTAAAATGATTAACCAATTACCATAGAACTGTTCTTTAGATTAAACAAAGATTTAATGGCCAAATTGCGATGATATTGAATTTAATGGGTGCAAAATGTAGGCGGAAATCAAGAGTTAGAGTTCGTAGTTCTTAGAATCATCAGTCTTTCTCAATTAATGTATCTTGAGTCCTCGGAAAATTTCAATCACAAGGTAAGTCACTGTGACCTACTTATGGTATTTTATAATTATATTATAATATATTCAGTCTTAACTGGCTAAATATTATCAAACTTTGTAAGTTGATGCATTTTGGGTCTTATGATACTAATAGAGTTGGAGGCTTCTAATAGAAGTGATAGATTGTACAATTTATCAGAAGAGCAATTTAAAGCCCTTAAACCTCTTGTCTGATCACATTTTGTCTGTAGTCCATCTGTCTGTTTGTCTATCTGTAAACTTTTCATATTTTGAACTTCTTCTCAAGAATCACTTGGTCAATCTCAACCAAACTTGCCACAAAGCATCCTTGGGTGAAGGGGATTCAAGTTTGTTACTTATGGGAAATCATCCTCAGATAGTGTAGATTCAATGTTGTTAAAATCATGACCCCCGAGGTAGAGCGGGGCCACAATGGCCTATCAAAGTTTTACATAGGAAAATTCTTTAAAAATTTTCTTAAGAATAACAAAGCCATAGTTGATCATATTTGTATTGGAGCATCCTCAGGTAGTGTAGATTCAAGTTTGTTTAAATCATGACCCCCGGGGGTAGGGCGGGGCCTAAATGGCCGACCAAAGTTTTTCATAGAAGTATATAGGATTTTTTTTTTAAAATCTTCTCAAGAATTGCAAAGCCATAAATGATCATATTATTTAATATGTAAGAATCCTCAGGTAGTGTAGATTCAAGTTTGTTCAAATCATAATCCCCAGGGGTAGGGCGGGGCCAAAATGGTCAACCAAAGTTTTACAGAAAAATATATAGGAAAATTCTTTAAATATCCTCTTCTCAAGAATAGTAAATCAATAATTGATCATATTTATGTGGAAGCATTCTCAGGTTGTGTGGATTCATTTTTGTTCAAATCATGACCCCCGAGGTAGGGCGGGGCCACAATGGACGACTAAAGTTTTACATAGAAATAAATAGGAAAATTCTTTTTAAAAAATCTTCTTCACAAGAATAGAAAAGTATAATTGATCACATTTATATGGAAGCATCCTCAGATAGTGTAGATTCAAGTTTGTTGAAATCATGACCCCGGTGGAGGGGTGGAGGGCTGCAAAATGGCCGTTGTACATACTGAAATGAAATTTGGTATACTGATAAATCACATAAATATCAAGGTCAAGTTCTGTTTTGCGTACGATCAAACCATTTTTGTCAGAGTTATGCCCCTTAGAAAAACTTCAATTATTTGCAGTTTCTGTTCATTTTCTTCGCAACCGTTGTACAACCTGAAATGAAATTTAGGGTACAGATTTATCAGATGAATATCTAGGTCAAGTTCTGTTTTTGATAAGATTGCACCATTATTGATAGAGTTATGCCCCTTGGACTTAGAAAAAATTCCAATTATTTGCAGTTTCCTTTCATTTTCTTGGCAGGGGTTGCACATACTGAAATGCTATTTGGTATACAGATTTATCAGATAAATATTTTGGTCAAGTTTGTTTTGGGTACAATCCCGCCATTTTTAGCCGGGCTTATTGCTAAAAGAGCAATTGCTGGCTTATGTCATCCTGTTAAACAGGTCGGAGAGAATACTCGAAATCGGGTATTATCCGTGAAATCGCGTATAATACTCGATATTAGGGTATCGTTGAATCCGCGAAATCGGGTATTCCGTGCAACTTTCTATAAAAACTAAAGAATAAAGCAACGGCGCATTATGCCAGTAACTGTTACTTGTACATCAGTATCTTGTGATTTTATTTTTATTAAACCTAATTCATAAGGTTCTCAAATAAGTTTAAAATCACACGACAAACACTGCTGGGGTAACAAAGAGGACACAATGGCGTTATTATTTTTCAGTATAATTTCTAAAAACAAACAGCTACACTTCGTTTGTCTTTATTTCCCATTTAAGTATTCCATATACTTAATTTTCTAATTTGTACAATTCACAAAACGTGAAATTTTAAAGAAATTAAACGACTAACGCCGTGTTATGTATTTTTACTGAAAAAAGTATGGCGTCCCTTTTCCTAAAAATAAATTATTCCTAACAGTTAGAGAGTACAGTATAAGCGTGTCATAATT
>NW_026925266.1:0-25315 GCF_032062105.1 Saccostrea cuccullata
ACTCTTTTTATCACTTCACTTTACATCTGTACATTTTATTTTAAATCATATAAATAAAATGTCGGGTGTTTTAATTATAGATTTAAGACATACATCTATAATTATACATTTCTTATACGATTGTGCGATGGCGCATGCTCAGATGTCATTTTAGGAATTGCACAACCTTGCGTCATAAATCTATAATTGGCTCTCCGCCATTTTTAAATACATCCAAAAATAAAAACATCCATATCTATAAAGGTATATATGCAGCATATAATAACACTGTAAATATATGTATGAGGATAAAAGAATTGCTTTTGGTTGTCAGTATAAAGTGCTAGCATTCCTTGGTAAGTGTCACTGGAATAAAAATGTGGGTAGAGACATTACTTTTATCACTTTCAGACGTAACCCTTAAACCTCACGAAAGCAACTTGGAAAAAAGAACTATAAAAAACAAAAAAAATAGTTCAGGAAAAACATTTGGTGGCGTTACATAAAACATGTCTTTTCTAAACGAAGAAATAATTAAAATATCTATGTATTTGCACAATCTTTATTATCTTATTTTTAGCACGTGTAAGTGAAAGCTGCTGTCTAATAATAGCATTACTCTGCATTCTTATCAGTTGGTAGATGTGACCAGCTCCCTTATATGCTTAATTGCTGTCTGTGGATATTTATCCAGGTCACATCCGGCCTTTAAGATGCATATTTCAATGTATTGAATCCAACACTGAGAAGTTTACAGTTGCAAGAGAAAAAGTTGAAGAAAATAACTCTTCAGCATATGAATTTGGGACTTCTTGTTCTGAAAAAAAAAATCTTATCATAATTATATCAAAATATTCGGCAAACATAATATCTCAAAATATTTTGTTTAAACTTAAATTATACATAATTGGACTTTTTTTTCTAGGAATGATACCCTCTTCCCCTTAAGAGATTAGCGGTTGACGTACGTAGTTTTCTAAAACTGTATACCGTTGTCTCTGGAATTATCAAGATGTGTCTAGACTAACACAAACACAGCAAATTGGCGACGAGGTACAGGTGTTAAACTTCGTACAACCGATCTTGTGTGTTATGGCTGTAAGGGGATTGATTGGCAAAATCGAACCATCTGACGAGACTTTTGAGTCGTGGGAGTCCTATGTTGAAAGTTTCGAGCAATATTTTGATGTCATCAAGATCGACCCTAGGTAGAAAAATCTTGTTTATTGCGCCTTACTGGTGGAAAAAAATTACTTCCTGCTTGGTTGGGGGTGTAATCAATGGGCCTATTGTTTAAGAGAACAGAGTTGTGTTATAAAAAATTATACAAGGTTTATAATTCTTTGGAATATCCCCTTCTACTAATTGCTTTTATTAATTTACATGTACAAGGCTTTGTTTTTTTCCATGCAAATTCAGCTAATATATTTAAAAAATGAGGACAGGGAAGAGTTTTGTTTCTTACGTGCCTGGGGAAAAACAAATGACAAATTTATATGTCCATGGGACATGAATGTCCCGCCCAAGCTTCATAAGTAATGCAACATGGATTGGTTGATTGATTAAATATTGTTCAACGTCCTTCTTGAGAATTTTTCACTCATATGGAGACGCCACCACTTGCTGGTGGAGAGCTACAAATTTTGTTCTATACTCGGCACTCAGGGCCATGCATGGAGCAGGTAGGGATCTTTATCGTGCCAGCACCTACTGCGACACGGGACCTCGATTTATACGGTCTCATCCGAAGGACCGGTCTTCACGTCGGACAGTGGGATTCGAACCCGCGACGTAAGTATTGACTCCTTACTTCGCGAATCTAGAGCAGACGCTCTAACTACTGCTCCACGCGGGCCACTTAATGCAACTTGGAAATTTGTATCATGGTATGAAGTTTTACGAACCAAAAGTCTCTGTCGAGACTGAAGCTCTACTGGTTTGTACTTAAAGCAAAGGAATAGAAAAGTTCTTAAGCAGTTGGAAATTGAAACTTTACCAGAACAATAAAAATAAGAATAATGATCCTTGATTAAGTTGTTTCTTTGTGTTCTTAGTATAGTCTACTTGCATGCCTCATTATATTATATTAAGACTTAAACTGCATTTGGAGTAGCATTTTGAGAGTATTTAACAGAAATTTCTATTTTTAGTAACCAAAGCAATAATGTTCATCAAAGTCAAAAACTGATACATGTATATAGAATTTTGTATCTTAGTGTAGTCTACTTGTGTGCCAAGTTATATTGCAATCAGACCAAAACTGTAGGAGGAGTAGCATTTTGAAAGAATTTCACAGAAATTTCTATTTTTAGTAACCATGGCAACACCGTTCATCGAAATCAAAAACCGATACACAGAATTATGTATCTTTGTGCAGTCTACTTGTGTGCCAAGTTATATTGAAATCAGACCAAAACTGTAGGAGGAGTAGCCTTTTGAAAAATTGTTTACAGACAGACAGACGGACGGACGACGGACGCATTACTTTCGCATAAGCTCTTCTGGTCTCTGACCAGTAGAGCTAAAAATATCTTGAATAGTTTTTTTTAGAAGTTTATACACAAAAAATATTAAAGTCAAGGGTCTGTTATATAATTTGCTTAAAGTAGTTGAATTTCTGAGTGATCTTCTAAAACTGTATTTCATTTTTTTAGACGTTAGAGGAAAATCCTATGAAACTTGCATTCAATTTCTAACCTAAAAGAATCCATGGTAAAAGCCTATTTTTGCCATTGTGGATAAATGAGAGCCATTTTCGGAACATCAATTTTGTCAGTTACACTTCCCTGTGATGTCTAACATAAAGGATTTTGAAATGTGTATGTGACCGAATGCCAATAACATATTGAAAATTAAGAGAACTCTTCTTTTTTTAGCTCTACTGGTCAGAGAAGAGCTTATGCGATAGTAATGCGTCCGGCGTCCGTCCATCTGTCTGTAAACAATTTTTCAAAATGCTACTCCTCCTACAGTGTTGGTCTAATTTCAATATAACTTGGCACACAAGTAAACTACACTAAGATACATAATTCTGTGTATCGGTTTTTGATTTCGATGAACGGTGTTGCCGTGGTTACTAAAAATAGAAATTTCTGTAAAATTCTTTCAAAATGCTACTCCTCCTACAGTTTTGGTCTGATTTCAGTATAACTTGGCACACAAGTAGAATACAGTAAGATACATAATTCTGTATATCGGTTTTTGATTTCGATGAACGGTGTTGCCGTGGTTACTAAAAATAGAAATTTCTGTGAAATTCTTTCAAAATGCTACTCCTCCTACAGTTTTGGTCTGATTTCAGTATAACTTGGCACACAAGTAGAATACAGTAAGATACATAATTCTTTCAGTATAACTTGGCACACAAGTAGAATATACTAAGAACATAGAGACTTTATCAACAATCATTATTCTATTTATTGCTGTTGTAAAGTTTCAAATCCCAGCTGCTTAAGTACTTTTCTCTTCCTTTGCAAAAAGTTCAAACCAGTAGAGCTTCAGTCTCGACAGAGACTTCTGATTTTTACTTTGACAATATATTTCTCTGTAATAAATTTCTAATTCAGAAAAAAATTCATTACATTTATCTTACTTCGTCGGCTGTGTATTCAAAGATTACATTTCGTTCCGATTGCACTAAAGGTGGCCGGACATCTCTCTTCTCTCAGAGTGTTCTTTGTCTTCACATTTCAAGGGCAAAACGTCCATGCGGCGCAATGGTTGGAGTGACTGCTCTATCGTCGCGAAATAAAGAAATGTCCTTACGAGGTGGGTTTAAATCCACTGCAGGACGTGGAGACCGGTCCTAGAAAAACATGACAGTTTGAAACGAGGTTTCGTCTCGCAGTATGTGCTGGCACGAAAAAGGTCCATCACCATGATCACTGCTTAACGGCCCCGAGTGCTGTGTACGTAAAATTTGGCAGCTTTTTGGTGGTAGACAGTATGGTTGGCTATCCCATATAAAATTACCAATTCACAATGAAATTTCATCGCATTGCGGACAGAGAGTACATGGGCACCAAACTTCGAATCTATCGAACCCTGCTGACCGCCACAAAAAAAAATCAAATGATGATTGATTTGGTCTTATAAAATTTGAAATAGTACAAAATGGACTAATTAAAGGGTCGTACTTGTATATTTCTTTGTCATATGAAGTGATAATAGTCACCCCTATTGACACCTGCGAACCTGATGGATATTGGATAATAGCGAAGCAACAAAGAATGACCTACCTAATACATATTCACGTCTCACGAAGTTAACTCGGGTCTTAAATTTTTCGTACTTATATAACTCAATATAATGAACACTGAACAGCTATATGCTGTAAATAAATTAAATTTTACACATTATTACAGGATTCTAGTATATACAGGATCAGCGCAAATCACAGACTTACATACTTTGACATTAACTAGTATGTATTGATAAGTGTTTAGGTCACTGCGTAAATAGGTCGTACGAAAATTGCCTACAAATCAATCCAACAGAAATAACCGCAGGGAGAGAATTTTCTGAATTAAACAATAAAATAAAGAATAAATCCTATCAACATCTTTAATTTCCGAGTACTATACTGTTACATTAGATACACTGGTTGTCTTTATTCATTTAATAAATTCCCCCTTGGTGCCCCTTTCATACCATTCTACTATTGCGAAATGTCAAAGGCTGCCGGAGGGAAAGATTATGAAAATATTTTCTCCATTGTTCACGATATTGTTAGGTCGCAAAAGCGGACTTGGTAGTTGTAATCATGTTTGAATTATACTGATCTCTCTAGAAGACAATGAAGTAAATGCGGTCTTCTCTTTGTCTTTTTCTTGTACAAGGACTTGCCAATACCCAGATTTAAGGTCAAGTGTTGTAAAATACTTAGAACCCCCCCCCCCCCCAATAATGCAAGACTATCATCATTCAAAGGAAGAAGGTACGAATTAAATTTTGTAACTTAGTTCAGTTGTCCAAAATCAAAACAATATCTGTTTGACCCGTCCTTTTCATCAACAACAACAATTGAAAAACTCCATTGCGAATACGAACGCCTGATGATCTTAGCTTCTAACATACCATCGATAGGTTTATCAACAAGTTTTCTATTGTTAAGAGGTTTCAAGTTTATTTGACCATAATTACAGAATAATGAGAGAGTGTGCAATAGCAGAGCAACCGAAATCGGCATAGCTTCACTATTCATACAGATGATATTCCTCTCTTGAATCTGAGGAAAAAGAACAGAACCAACATTAGCCACCCGGGGTCCATATTGTCTCCGAATTTGAAGTCCCATTATTATCGGAACGTAAACTAAACAGTTTTTTCTGAATACGCTTTGTCTCTCGACCACGTAAAAGGAGGCTCCGGAATTTTTAAGTTGCAAGGGTTATATTCGAACAACTAACTATGGATGTTTTACTCATAAATTAAAAATAATGGTGAAAACAAACATCATTCATAGATTTCAATTGTTTGTATATATAACAATTTATTTCTTTAAGTAAAGAAAAATTAAAACATATTTATATAATGTATACATCGTAATTTTGAGTATGCAAAGATATAAATATAAAACTTGCTTAAACTACATGTCTTCTCGGATCCTGACCCCTTCTCAGTCTTGGATTCCTCCCAATCAGTCTTGGTCTCCTTCCTGAATTCAGCGGTCCCCATTTGTGAGCTGAAAAAGGGATAATGATACATATCACATCGTTATCACAGAGATTAATTGTTACTGTGATAATAAAAAAGTAAAAAAAAAAAAAAAAGAAAGATAAACCTAAGCTAGAAAAAACTCAATTCATCATTCAACGAGTTGTTCATTTCTGAAGACGTCTACAAAATTACAAAGAACCAATTAAACAAATTACTATTTTTTGGGGTTCATATTTAGGGACAACCCTTAATGAAAAGGTCTTAAAACGTGGTAATGATGGATGTTTTGAAAGACCCGAAATTCTTTGCCTACTTGCAATTTATTTGGAGAACTGAATCCTCCTGAAGCTGCCTTTAACCCTAAAATGTAGCATGGTATTGGCCTTAGTAATTTAGAGAGCATGATCAACTTATTACTGATATTGCGGAGATATTTCTGCATGGGCTGGTCGTCAGCGGGGGTACCGAGCAGGTGAACACCATTTGAGCCAAAAACATCTGTGTCCCCAATAGTGAATACCGCATAGGGGGTCTCTCATCTGTTTCACATGTAAATTGGTTCAACAACAATGGTGTTGAAATCTCTGCAAGATGCGAATTGCATACGACGAATTAATTGTCCTATAATTATTAATTTCACTCCCATATTATCATGAGGATATTGTGCAACGGAAAATGAAACCTTCTGTATGTATACATCTTTGTGCAGTCAACTTCTGGACAATAAAATAATGCCAGTTCAGGATCTTCAACGTTTTCTCTCAGCGTTATTTCTATGATGAGAAATTTCTAAAACATCAGCATTTTCCGTGGATTTAGTTCTAATTTCTCCCTTCTGCATAACTGGGATAACAAAGGGTTTCATCATCAAGCATCCAAGTAGTATACTATAGTATTAGGGGGGGGGGGGGTTAAATAACTGTCTACCACCCGGAGTAAGGGGACCTGAGAATCCGATGACCAGGAAGGCCGCGGCGCTCCTTCGCTTGCTCTATCCTCCGACGGCACTCCCTTAACTGCAGGTGGTGGCGGACTCTCCATTGCCACCGTATTTATCATCAAACTCTCCCTCGGTCTCGGGAAACTATCTGGTACAAGAACTACTTCACTTACCACGGAATCCGGAAGCAATTCGTCCTGCCAGGACTCCCCCACATCCGAGCGCAACCGGTCAAGGCAGTTCCAGACCCCCATGAAATCGGCGCCGTTAAGCAGACTGGCAATGACCCTCGGGTGATTCAGCATAGCTGTAGAGGGTAACTCCCCAATCCACACCCTGCAGATCTGAGACTCAAAAGATGGCACTGTATCCATCCAAATTGGTGTTGCGGAAATCACCTTTAGTCGGCAAGATATAATATTTTCACGTTTCAGTTAAAAATATCATAGCAAGGTAACATCATTTTATTATCATATAATGGTCTCTAAACTATACAATTTCTCAAAATAAAGATAAAACATGCACCTTTGCCACATCAACTCTGTCGCATGTTATCTACAACATTTCTTTCTTCAGATTGTCCTAGGCGTCTTCTCCTTCCCCGTGGCACTCGACCCGATCTTCTACCCCGCTCTTCCTCTAACACGACGTTTAGGGGAATCCCCCGCTGTTGAAGATGAGGACTGAAAGTTTTTTTTGAATGCACAATAACGTTCATTATCACAATATACTTTTTAAAAAATTTATACAACTATTCTATATTGATATTATATATTTCAAGAAGCATGCTTCGTTTTCGAAAATGGACTTGATTTCTTACATACAGATACCATAGATACTAATAAACTAAATATACGAATTTAATGAGACATATGTCATACTTCAAAGTACACAATAGATTTTCCATAAATCAATGTTCGCGAACTTTTCTTATAATCCCTGAATAGCGATGCAGGTATTGCTATATTATATAGGGTTCAAAGGTAAATATGATATTCATATTAGCATATTTAGGATATATGATTGCGATACATGAAAAGATACCTTACACCCATTGACCATTTGTATTTCCTAATGCTCATGCAAACGAAGAGAAGTAAACAAGTAACTACAATCCAGGTTGCAAGCAGGAGATATACAAGTTCCTTTACAAGTGCTACAATGCATATAAATCACATTCAAAATCTATCTCCTGAGTGAGAGAACAAATAAGTATCTATAAACAAAAAATTATAATACTGATAAAAAATGCACCTTTGCCACATCAACTCCGTCGCATGTTAACTGCAGAACCACAACATTTCTCTCTATAGATTGTCCTCTACCGCTCCTTCCCCGAAGAACTCGACCCAATCTTCGATCTCGCTATTCCTCTCCCACGAAGTATAGGGGAATCTCCCGCTGTTGAAGATTTTGACTGAAATGTATAGGTTTTTTCTAATGTTCAATAATGGTCACGAACATTGGTATTTTCACGTGTTTCTCACCTCGACATCCATGTTTGGCTATCGGAATTCGAAGTCACGTGAACTTCATTTAAATTTTCATTAATTCCCGTCAGGAGCTTTTGTTTGTCAATATGGTCATTGTTTTCTTGTACGGATTGTTATGTAATAACAGAAGAAATCAGACTTATAAATACGGGGGGGGTTATCTTAATACATTTTGTGTAATGACGTATTTTTATTTTGTAAGAAAGAATTTACATGTTTCGGATTCAGCCCCTTTGAATACTAAAGCGAATCTAGAACTCATAGCAAATGGAATAATGATTTCTGCACTGTTTTGAATTTTTTAGCACATTTCTGGTTGTATTAATTTTTTAAAACTAACGCATTACAGAAACTCGCCTTTCCACAGACACATTTTTTTTCACGTTCTTGTCACTTATCAGTGTTTACCATTTTGCACGACAATAGTTTGCTTTTGAATATCATTTGCGTTTACTAGCATCTTTGCTAGGTCTGTATACTAGTATTGACCGTTGATAATTTTATTTTTTACTTCTTGTTACACATTCAACCTTAAAAGGTTTTCAAAGCTAAAAATCATCCTTGTATTATCTGAATGTTAATCAAATATTCTAAGGGTTTTTACCCGATTCTTTGTCCTGTCCGAGATCAATTGGAGTCCGAAAGATTTCACGCTTGGGGTCATGATGGCGTTGCCCTTGTTCACTGTGGATTTCCCTCAGCTAGGCAAATCGTTCGTCTCTTGTGCTCTTTCAACTTCAGTCATTCTTAATTTTTGGCACTATGTCGGCAATTCTTTTTTTACTAGTTTCTTTGTTCTTTGAATTTTTTTTATCTTATCTGCTTAAAGTCAGTTTCTGCAGTTGCGGATTCCTCCCGACTGCTTCTCATTCTTCCTTTTTCTCTTTTTTGTCTCCTTCTTCCACTAAAGGTTTGGTCTGGTGAGTCCCTGAAATCTTGGGTTCTTGAGGCTTTTTCTCCAGTTTTTGTATTTCCTTGACAAATTGTTGATCCTCCTCATCCTCTTTACACTGATTAGCCCAATGGCCAAATTTCCCGTACTTGTAACACAAATCTTTCTTGGGGCAATCTGGGGCCCAATGCCCTAATTCTTTGCAGATGAAGCATGGATCCGTCTGTCTAGTTTTCTTTTTTTTTTCTCCCGATGCCCCTTGTCCTTCTTTTTTCTGGTAAGTGCTTCCTCCTCCTTTCATTTTATCTTGCATGTTAGTAACTTTCACTTCTAATTTGGATAATTTAGCACACAAATCGAACAAAATTCACTGATGTTGTAAGTTTTCAGATCAGTCAGCTTGTTTTCATGATCACCCACCTTCTCAGCAATATATTATACGCCCGTCTTAGGCTGTCCGTCCGTCTGTTAGCTTTTCTCGTGTCGGGCTCATAACTTTAATACTATAAGGCCTAGAGTTATCAAACTTTGTCAGCTGATACATCTTGGGTAGAAAGTTTGTCGTGCACAAAAAGTAGGTCGCTCTGACCTATAATTAAAAAATTATAGCCAAATATGGAAAAATCCTGTCCGGTCCATAACTAGAAAACTATTAGACTTAGAATCATCAAACTTGGCCAGTTTTTGCATCTTAGGTAGAAGGTGTGTCGCGACTTATTTTAAGGTCACTGTGACCTTTGATTTAAGAGGAAATTTAAAAAAAATGTCTTTTTTTCTATTCATTTACATATTCAAAAAAATGTAAAACGATTGCACTAACCTTATTAGAAAAATGTTAAATAAAAAAATACTTATTTTTTTTAGCATAAACTTGACAGCAATCTATACAAATATAATGTATGTTAGAGAAATTCCACCACTCCCATGAGTCTAATTATCAAGCACTGGTCAAGAAGAATTTTGATAACAGAAAATTGCATGTCAAATTAGAGAAATTAATGTGTTTAGTGTGAGGAGTAGCTGTCAGAGCATCGGTGCTATCTATATCCCTTGAGTATTGGGCCAATGGGTAAGCCTGTGGCTAGCAAAAGTTTTAAAATGAATTTGATGAGAAGTAATTAAAACTAATTTGATATTGCATATTAAACTATTTTGATATTACATAATATTATGAACTAAAAAATTAATTTTATGGGGGTAGGGGTGGAATCTGCATGTCCATATGAATTGCATATTAACAGTTAACTGTCTGACATTAAACCTAAAAAAAATAAAAATGTTTTATGGTAGATAGTGCAGATCCAATAATCTTTTGTGAGTAATGAGTAGACAAGCATCCAGTTAAAGATTAATTAATGTGTTCAATGTAGGAAGGCTAGCTGCATGTCTCTTTCATTTCTTCAGAGCATGATTTTATCTGTATCCTTCGGGAATTAGACAGAAGAACTGTTGGTCAGTTTATATTTGATGGCCAGCCTTTTATTTCCAAAATTAATTAGGTATAGATTAAATTGTGAAGACTAATTTGATATTGTTTAATATGATAGGCATTTGGCAAGGTATAGAAATCTATGAATGATGCAGTATTTGTTATAATTAATGCCTTTACCACAGGATATGGATAAACAAATTTTTTAAGGTGTGTAAAAATCATTGAAATCTTAAAATCAAGGTTGAAATGATTTTCCTGCACTTTTAACTGTTTAAGATACATTGTAATTGTAATTTTTTGACGGGCGTATCATGCTGTGGCGTGCACTTTATTTCAGCTTGTTGTCATGATGACGCACCTTCTCAGCAATATAATTCAGCTTGTTGTTAAGATCACTCACCTTGTTCTTCATATCATTCATCTTGTTGTCAAGAGCATACATCATGTTAACAATCCCATCCAGATTTGTATTTAAGATACCCATATCTTCTTTATTCGCATATTCTGGAAGATTATACATGCCCAAATCTAATCCCACTGCATCCTGTGACTCTGGCATGGGGGGTCCTACATACCCTTCAGGTGTTACATAGCTGGGGTTGTCTGGGGTATTCGTCATTGCTTCTGCCATAATATTTTTTTTCACGTCTGTCAAGTTCGAAATGCCAACCAAGACTGATCGTCAAATCCCAGCTCCGCTTTATATACCTGGTGTGGGGCGTGTGCACGTTTTTCCTGCCTTTTTATACCTGTTGCATCATCTGTAAAAAGCCGTGTGCAAAAATACGATAGACCTACGTTTTTTTATGCTGACTACACAGGTAAATATTTGGCAGCGATTCAAGTCAGGGAGGCCGTGTGCACCTTTGACCTACCTTTTTATACCTGTTGCATCACCTGTGAGGGGGCCGTGTGCAAAAAATACGTTTTACCTACGTTTTACACAGGGGTATAAATGAGAACAAAAGTCTGGTCCTTTCTTCAAAATCGACTATCATGTCAACCCTGATACACACTCACTCTCTGATTTTAGATGGGTATGATTGTTTAGTACGATGGGCACAAAACCACCAAGAATCCCCCCCCCGGAGGCAGAACAAGTATTTCAGGAAGCGAGTGCTATCATGGAAACCCCTCAGGATTTGTGGTTACAATGCCTAGCCTTATCACATCATGCGACGACCATGGGGAGACTAGCTACCATACATTTTCTATGTCGACATATGAAAACAATTCTGCCCCAGAAATGGTACGGACTGAACCTGACCCGTTATTTCGGAAAGCCATACAGTTTCCTGACTCATCCCCAAGCGGGCAGTGATTTTACTGTGGCAGGGCATAAATGCGATGGAGAAAGTATGTATTCAATACGGAATGAAATACCTGGAAATTTCACACAGGCTAGGAAATCCGTGACTTTTAATACCAGCCTCAATCAAATCTACGAATTACCCCCCGAAGACCGGAGAAGTCCCTGGATGCAATTAGTAGCGGATCGAATACGATTTCGTCGGAGAATTCGACTGTTAGAAGCATTGTTATTTTTTTTTCAGAAATAAAATTTTAAAAAAATCTTGTAATACTACATCAGTGTTATGTTATTGTATGACGTCATATACAGTCGGGTTCGGGTTCCCTCAATTTCGCTTTGTCACAGTGGTGGGGCTTTTTTTGATCACATGATCAAAAAGCGATTTTTTTGTTTTAGCCAATCACATTTAATCACGTGATTGGATTTTCCATGTTTTGCCGCAATTGCAGTATCGTCTTCTATTGTTTATAAATACAGACCCTCCGAGCGCTCAGCATCATTCCTTCGTGAATGATTGTGTTCTACACAGCGAAGAAAGAAGAAGATATGGCTGGCAGTTTTTTTTACGAGGATTTGTTTCTAGTGCCAGGGATCGTTATCGAGTCACACATGATAGTGAGGAGAGTCGACAATGGGCAGAGGTTACTAGATATCAATATGGGGAGGATAGCCCTCAGTGATAGAAGAAGCAGCAGGAGACCTCACCCTACCGAAGGGAGACACCCCGCACGCCGCCACCACCCCAAACCCAGACCCGCTACGCCGACCCACGCCCCGCAGAGCCAGGCCCGGAACCAGGGGGCTTAGAGTATCGACCCGGGGCATTTTATGCAGTTTGTGCATGACAGACAATGAGCCCAGCAACTACCCAATTGTTTCGAAAAGATGCCTTCATATACAGTCAAAAGAGAAACCTTCTGTGTATCTTAGAAAGAAAGATCTTTTTTTCCAAAATACAGTCAAAGAAACGATTGAATCTTAGAAAAAAAAAGATCTTTTTTATACAGTCAAAGAAATGAAACGGTTGTGTGTTCAAAAAAAAAGAAAAGAAAAGAGTACCTTATACAGTCAAAAAAAGAAACATTGTGTGTGTGTGTGTGTGTGTGTGTTTCTCTCAAGTTATAACACCAGGTCACTTTTTAAAATTTTTTATAACTTTTTTAAAAAAACTTTTTCTTTTTTAAAACTTTTTTAATAATAATAATAATAACCCCCCCCTTTTTTTAAATAAATTCACATCAAACATATATTTGTTTTTATTTTTTCATCAAACAATAACAACATACATACATACACATGCACTTAATGTGGATGAAGAATATACACCTGTTGGTCATAAGTGTGTACAAATTGTTCGATATAATGTCTATTATGAATCCAATTTCCTCCTGCTAGTCCACAGACAATCTTGTAAGGAAAAGCATAAGTCTGGTAAGGTAAACTTTCCCCCATTTCTTGTAAAGTTTGAAACCATTGCTCTCTGTTTTGTGGGGTATCCTGATAAGTGGAAATTCTTTTAGGTCGGTGACGTGCTTTTCCACAATCCCATTGAGCTAGTAAACAAATGACCACAGGGGTTTGTGAGGTAAACACATTAATAGTTCCTGGAATTCCTCTTTCTTCTTCTATAGCTAAATTTCAAGTCCCTAGAAGTAGTATAGCCGACATATGGGGGGGGGGGGGGTAAACAATGGGCCTATTGTTTGGGAGAACAATGGAAATAACAATAGGGTGACCGCGGGTTGACCTTTAGGAGCCATGAACAATGGAGCAAGGTCAGGGATGACCGCGGGTTGACCTTTATGACACATGACCGTGGCGGAGAACAATGAAGCAAGGTCAGGGCTGACCGCGGGTTAACCTTTAGGACACATGACCGTGACTTAGAACAATGGAGCAAGGTCAGGGATGACCGCGGGTCGACCTGAAGGGGGGAATCACCATGACCGAGAACAATGGAGGTAAGTCAAGGATGGTTAACCTGGAGGAGACATCCGAGACAGCCAGATCAGGACTGAGTGCTCGTGGACCTGGAGGAGACATCACCGCGAGAATAAGGGTGTAAGATCAATGAATAAAACTAAACTGCGAAATAATATGTGAAAATACTGATTATCCCTCTGAAGAGTTCATTAAAATACTGAAGTAGATATAATGTTATCTTTATCTAATACAGGAAGAACATCATTATCAGTGAAATGCGGTAGATTCTTGTATACACAAAGAATACCTTTTGTATTTTAAATCCACCCCTCGCAATTTATACATGCGCGAAGACATCTTTGTATCCGTCACGATTAAACTTCAAAACATATTAACGGATAAATGAATACATTTAAACACATGAAGACATCTCTGTGGCCGTGACGATAATATATCGGAGGAGGAATACTAAGGTAGATTGAATGAGATCAGATTCAGGGATTTATCAGAACCTAAATAGGTATCTTTAACAGTATCGGTGAGAGCAAGATGCTGGGTCTTGTTTCATAAAGGTCATTATGTTGTACAGATTTATTCATATATTACCATGACGTACCTTCAAGCACAAGTCAAGAGGGGGATACCGAAGATCGTATAAGTTATACTGTATAACCTGCAGATATGAATGGATTGTTTACAATAACTTGTGTATAAAAATACACACGATGTCTAGCAATCAAATTCGCTCTAATCATCGGCATACATTCCACTACAATGTTTTTTTCTTTTAATGAAATCAACACACGGTACTACTGTAGTACAATCAATTATTTAAAATCGAGCATACCGAAGATCAGATATTAAATGATTGTTTACGATATCTTGTGTGTTTATTTAAAAAAAAGAAATACACACGATGTCTAATAATCAAATAAGCTCTAACCATCGGCATACATTCCACTACAATGTTTTTCTTTTTGTGAATAAACTCAACACACAGTACTACTATAGTACACTCAATTATTTAAAATCGAGCATACCGAAGATCAGATATTAAATGATTGTTTACGATATCTTGTGTATTTATTTAAAAAAAAAGAAATACACACGATGTCTAACAATCAAATAAGCGCTTACCATCGGCATACATTCCACTACAATGTTTTCTCTTTTTTTGAATAAACTCAACACACAGTACTACTGTAGTACAATTAATTATTTAAAATCGAGCATACCGAAGATCAGATATTAAATGATTGTTTATACGATATCTTGTGTATTTATTTAAAAAAAAAAGAAATACACACGATGTCTAACAATCAAATAAGCGCTAACCATTGGCATACATTCCACTACAATGTGACCTTTTTGAATGAAATCAACACACAACCAAGAAATAATTTTGTTATCGTTTATTTTTGGCAAGCAAAACAATTATTCTTGTTTGTTTCTGAAAGCAGAGAAAAGAGAAATAAATCACAATGTACCTCAATATTGTTGTATGGGAAAAAAGTTTGCTAACTATCATATGAAAAATTAATATTAACTGACTTATAATGAAAATGATAGTAATTAATTTTTATTCTTTTCATCAGTTGGAAAAAAAGAACTGAATTACTGAAAATCTCGAAAACCCGCACAACTAACGTTTTCTGAGGGTCCTGACTTGGAGGAATGACACTGTAATTGTGAAACAGACCTGCCTACCCTTCCGCTTTTGGCGTAATTCTTCCGCTTTTTACCACAAAATTACACTATTACGCCCATTATATTAATATTACGCTTTTGATATTTTGGTTTAAAATCCATTATGAAAGTCTTAATTTAAAGTCAAAGTACGACCTGCAGAAATTAAATTAGGAGTTCTAGTAAAAGTAATAAAAAGAGGACGAGTTTCATAACGTACGTAATATACCAAATTGTTATATGTACACTGGTATGGCGAAGATTCGGAAAAAAGACGGGAAGGTACTACTCACATTGTAAGTAAACTAATAAACGATATTCCAATAAATACAGTCATTTCTATGTTCGAATTTGGTTTATTTTAACATTGCTTAGAACAAGATAGAGAAATGCGAGTATGAAGAAGAATAAAATACAGTGTTATAAGTACAATTTGTGTAAACATGCAAACGAAAGCCTTCAATTAAGGAATTTGATACAAATTGACAAAATGCATCAGAGTGTGCGGTTGATTTGAGTTTAATATAGGATACTAGTATTTCATTACACTTTCTTTGAGTATAGATGATTCGAAAAAAGAAACATTAATGGCAGTTTTGTTAAGTAATGTACAATTTCGGTTGTTTTGAAAAAAAGTATTATAGCACAATAACAAAATGGGAAAACATAATTGATTACACTTTTACCTCTGAAATTCCGCCAAAAATTAACAGAAATTACACCCTTGTAATGAAAAGGGTAGGCAGGTCTGATGAAATCAGTTTAACATTAATTTTCGATACGAAAATTATTATTACTGGAAAACGAAACTAAAAACGATTCGTTCACTTTCTTCCGCTGAAAATGATTATTTTACATATTGAAAAAAGACAAGTTCAAAAATTTGAAAAAAAAAAATTACTTACTCCTCATCCCACTCCTCTCTGAAAGAAAGAATTTAATCAATAAAAATATTAATATTCCCACAGCATATATATTGAAAAAGCAGTTAAAGCGCTCTTTTGTTTTACAACACTTGTGATGATTTATTTTATTATAAAAATTCGAATACATACGCAAGGCTGAAAGCTTCAATGATAATGGGGTCCCCTATTTCGGAGGACGGTCTACAATAAGGAGACGTAATTAATAATAAGAAATATATATGTAATGAACGGCAAAGGATTAAATGTAAAATAAATTGTATCCGAAATATAAAATTTTACTCACTGCGTCAGGGTGATAACCCTTCTAAGTCTAAAAAGCAAAAGAAACTCGATTAGACTAAACTCGACTAATAAGAATGGTATTTTTTTAATGACAAAGATGAAGAACTTAAAGTATATTTACGTTGGTCTTTTTGGTGCGTTTGGTGGTGCACTATAAAGAAAAAGTGATTGAGATAAAATTAAAAAAGGAAATAAATAGTTTAGAAAAGATAAAAGAATGAGATATATTATAAAATTTAAATGATTTAAAATATTCTTTATTGAAATAAAAGAAATGCATTTCTCTGATTATTTAACTTAAAATCATTTTTCTTCATGATCATAGGTTTATATAATAATAAAGTAAATCTTAATGTAAAATGAAATGAAAAAGGAATAAATAACGGAATACGCATAATATTTTAAAAGGTGTTGCATCATCTTTTTGGAAGAAATCTAATATCATCAAGTTTAAGATTGAATCTATTTTCTTGTTTATTCAGTCTGCTAACCCCTCGACCTCTTTCTCCCCACCTGTGGCCTGGCTAAAACAGTAGAAAAGGGAAATTTACGATTTAATTAGGTGCGTCCTATGTTGAAATAACAGTAAATGATGGTAATAATAATGTTACTTACTCCTTTTCTGGAGTGCTGAAACAACACACGGTTCAATATGAGAATATATAAAAAATGAAATGATTAAGGTTTTCACGATAAATTACAGAAGTTGAAATTGTAGATGGAAATTTCAGACGGTTAATGACAGTATTTCTAGTTATGTTTCAGTAAATTTAAAATGACGATAAATGTACTTTCTTGTTTTATTCACATTAATCTACTAACTTGATTGTCTCCTCTTCTGTCCCAAATGGAAAAAAAAACCCGGAATGACATTTCTGAATGAAGTGATGTGAAAGATTTAAATATCAGGTAATGATGTTAAACTAATGTTACTTACTCATTTTCTGGGGAGCTGGAACAACACACGTTTCAATGTGAGAATTAAAAAAAAAAGTAATTATAAAAGCCTTCATATTAAAATTACAGAAGTGAGATATTGTAGACGGAATTAACTGGCATTGAATGAAACCATTTCTAGTCTAATTTTATACTGGTTTATTTTACTGACAAATCTATAAAAGTGTAAAGTCTTAATTCTTTTTAAAAAAATATTTGTATAATAAATTTACTTTCATAAAAGAAATGTCATACCTTGGTCTTTTCTCGTATTTGAGCGCAAAACTAATAAGACAAAAAAAAATATTTTTATTATCTATTAAACAAATGACAAAATTCGTTAGTAACAAAAAAAATTGAGAAAAGTACTTACGGGCACGGGAGTCCCTCCAGTTTTTCAATGACCAGTGACAATTCCCTGGTCATATTTTTAATTTCTTGACAAATACATCTGTTTAAAGAAAAAAAAGTCACTGATAAAAAAAATTCAATGCGCCCAAGTATTCATCGAACGTGTATAAAAAATATAAATGAACATACTTATCCATCTTTTTAGAGATAGGTAAAGTTTGAAGGGATTATTTTCTCTTTTTATTGGGGGAAAAACACGTGATATGAGTACTCAATTTGAATTATAATAAATTTAGGATTTTGAAATGTATACAGTGAATCTGCCGACGAGAGAAAAAATGTAAAATATGTGCTGGTCATCATTTTTTCTAATCAGAGAGAGAGACGAGAAAAAAAAATCTATAAGCGCGCAGTACAGTTAAGGCAACATTTTATATAAAAAGTCACCGAAAAAGACATAATTAATGTTTAACTATTTTATTTTTTTAGCAAGACACTCTAGTTAAAATAGCTTTATGTTATCTTGAAGGGTATGTCCATCGCTATTCATCTCGGAATTTTTGTGATCATGTGACCCTCTCCAGTCACGTGGGCTCCGATTTTAGGTCAACAAATGAAATGTTAAATTTAACCAAAAAGTTCAAGGGCAAGGCAAACAAACAAATAACTGCACAGTGTTTTAAATTGTCCCTTTGTATCTTTACTTTCGCAAAAGTGATGCTCATTCAGTTGGTTTTCCGATACATTTAAGTTATTCACCTAAAACAGTCAGTAGTATATGAAAAATAGGGTATTTTCCTAATATCAACGGAAATTATAAATTACCTAAAGGATTACAAAGAAATGAGCATCATTTTTGGAAAACTATACAGTAAAATGAACAATTTAAAATAAAAACCTACTTATTAGATTGTCGCCTTGCCCTTGAACTTTTTGATTAAAAATTGACATCTTGGTACAGTCATTCTAAATATAGTTTTCAAACGTATCGTTGACCCAGCATGGGAGATAACTCTTTAGTACTTGATCAAGTTTGTTTACCTCGTAGATTTAACTAGGCCTATATTTGCAGACTGCGCTGGGATCTTTTTACTAAATTGAACAGTATGCGTAAAACACTGGATTTTACTTTCTATTTTGTGACTTCGTTCTTTATACAATGTATGAATTATGTATGTTATAAGACGTCTTTCAGACCTTTCGCATTTCCTCGAATATGTGTAAACACACATGCAGCTACATGTAGGTGTAAAATTTGCCGCAGCATGTAATCTAAAACGCCGATTGTTAATAAAAATGGAAATATTCAATTATAATAGTCAATTGATAGCCTCTATCATTAATTAATTCGATAACTATACCTCTCTGTCACTACTGTACATACACTTGTGTACAAATTTTTTTTCGCATACAAGATTCTATCATGACTTTCTTTCAAACCTTCAACTCCTATGGGATTTAAGTTGTACGTGTTACAATCTAAAATTAGATCTTTGATCCGCTCCAGTTTGCCCGCTACACACATTTTATTCCAAAAGAGGGGGGGGGGGGGGGGTTAGATCTAAAAAATGTTGAAAATAAATATGTCCCAGACTGGATAAAAAATAAATAATCTGCCCCAGACCAGTGTTCCCCCTCCTATAAATTATATTTTTTTAGCTTGTCAGACATTTTCCGTGAAGAGGAAAATAAATAATGTGTCCTTCATCTTATTGGAAATAAATATTAGTAGACCTGTCCTTCATTGACATGAAAAGAAATTAAAAAAAATAATAACTTGGGAAAATTTGCCAAACCCCCCCCCCCTCTCCTTTTAAAATAAAATGTTGGTCCACTTTCCTGTTTTGGAGCCTTTAATCTCCTTTTTGTCTCGCCTGCGACGAATGTCGCGAAGCGAGACATAGCGACCATAGATTCCGTCGTCGTCGTCGTCGGCGTCCAACTTTTGGTTAACCCAAATGTCAAAGTTTTATAAACTGCAATAACTTTCTCAAATTTTATTCAGTCTTCTTGAAATTTGGACACAATATTCAGTATGGATAAAAATTTATATCCCAAGTATGATTTTGAAAAAAAAAATTCAAATTTTTCCGTATTTTTTCCTTAAGTTGGACTTAGTTTTTTCATGATAATTTATGGTGAAGACCTATATTCCAGCAACTATAAGTTATAGGGATATGATAATTAGTCAGTGGATACATCATGGGTAACCACAAACGTCAGTACCAGAATTAGGTCATCTTGACCTACATTTTTCTGCATGAGTGACTTTGGTTAAATTTTTGGTGGAGGTCCATATCTCAGCATCTATAACTTATAATGGCATGATGATTTGTCATTGTACAGGTTATAAGTAACCAACAACATCAGTACCAGAATTAGGTCATTTTGACCTACATTTTTCTGCATGAATGACTTTGGTTAAATTGATAATGGAGGTTCATATTTCAGCAACTATAACTTATAGTGGCATGATAGTTAGTCAGTGGATACATCATGGGTAACCACAAACGCCTGTACCAGAATTAGGTCATCTTGACCTACATTTTTCCGCATGAGTGACTTTGCATAAATTTATGGTGGAGGTCCATATCTCAGCAACTATAACTTATAGTGGCATGATAATTTGTCAGTGGATACATCATGGGTAACCACAAACGCCTGTACCAGAATTAGGTCATCTTGACCTACATTTTTCCGCATGAGTGACTTTGCATAAATTTATGGTGGAGGTCCATATCTCAGCAACTATAACTTATAGTGGCATGATAATTTGTCAGTCTACACATCATGGGTAACCAACAATATCAGTACCATAATTAGGTAATCTTCACCTACATTTTCTGCATGAATGACTTGATACATATACAGTGGATTTGATTTCAAAATGCAAGTTCAAATTATTGCGACTCATAACACGTTGCAATATTCGCAATAATAAAAACATCACAATAATTTGTGAATTTACAGGGTATATGTATATATATATAAATGCCAATATAATCGCCAAGGGATTAGATATTAAGTCAGCTGTTCCATTTCTTTATTATTGTATTTTTGAGTTATTCCTTCTGAAATGTCAATAAATGCTTCAGTTTATCAGACAATCATTTCTTACTAACCACAGCGACAGCAGGCGAGACACAGGGTTGCGGGCAACCCTTACGTACTTTTTAGTTACTATTATTAAGAAAAACAAATAAACACAATGTACATGCTGAAAATAAAATCTTGATGGACATTGACATCCACCACACAAATATATGCAAGTCAAGATTATCATATCTTAATAGCCTTTTCAAAACCTGTACAGTAAGTACATGTATCTGAAAAAGTCAAATCATTTTTTATGAAGAAATTTTATTTCATAAACAGCTTTTTCAAATTAAGGTAGACTGGTACAAGGAATACTGAGCAGCTGCAAATTATTTCCATCACTTCATGTTCTTGTGGATGAAATCAACTCTGAAAATACATGTATGAGAAAATCAGGATATACATGTAGTAACATACCATAATTGAGAGTAAATTGGTGTTTAAAATTGAATTAAATTCAGAACAATGTATGGAAACATGCACAAACATTGGATGCATAATTAAATGTGTGCAATTCTACTGTTATATTTAAAATTTATTGTTTGCACGGGATATTGCATGGTAATTTGGTTAATTAATATCTAATATGAGGCATACCATTTTCCTTACATGATGGATTAACTTGCTGCCTGAATAAATCCATTGGTCCAATTCTTTAGGAATAGCTGCAACACATTATATATGCTATTGCTGAGATTACTAAATGAAATACATTGTATAATAAAATCACATTACATTTGACAAAACAATTCATGACATAAATGTATACTGTAGTGAATTTATTAAATTAAAATTATATTAAAATATAAATGGAAACAAAGTTGTGCTACAAAACTTTTCTGCCCAGGAAATTAAAACCTCTGACATTTACAAAAACGATATCAAGAATATGAAAAAAAACATACTTTCATCTTTACCAAAATGAAAAATAAATATAATCATGCACATATGCATGGTTTAAAAAATGTGAAATGCTTTTTAAGTGTACATACCCTGTGGAGAAATAAGATGCATTTTGTATTTATTCATTCTTCAAGCCTTGAACTCTTGACTGCTACAATAATAAAAGTATTATATATCATATTATTTAAAAAAATAATTATGTATAAATTACAGAAATTAATTGACTTGACATGAAATCAAACTAAAAAAAATAAATATTTTATTCCCCATTAATTTAGATATTCTATAAATTTAAAACTATAGATCTGAAGTGGGGGTTCTTTGTTTTCAACATAATGATACAAAATTTTTTTTACATTATGTAGCATGTTTGTATGTCAAAAAGACAAGAACATTACATTTTAGTAAAATATTGTCAACTCATTGACAGCAACAATGAAATTTGAAATTTAATTTAGTTTAAGTTTGTATTACTGTTGAACCCCCTTATTACACATGTTGTCTCAAAGAAAATAAGCTAATCGACTCTATATTTACTACATTTACATTTTTAAATTTCTAGTAAAACTGTGATCAACTTTATGTGGGCTGTTATGAGGGGGGGGGACACAAACTGCACTGCATTAGTTTTTCACTGACTGTAATACATCTAAATAAACACGTACACACTCGCGATCGTCTTTTTTCTTCGATGTTAACAGAAGCATATTTACATATTGTACATACATATGCATACATACCTGGGCTGAATGTACTGCAGTGATGGATCTAGGGAGCTAGTGCAGATCGTCTCAGTCTTCCATTATCTTCTGTAATAATGTCCTCATATTCTCGTATTAGGGATAAACAATGCCTTGTCTTTTATCTTATCCCTATTTTCTTTAATGAATGTCTTGGTATTGCATTAAAATCCACTGCATATCTCAGCTGATGTCGCCACGTTTTTAGATGTAAACAACATTCCGTGTCATCGAGTGCAAGCGCTTGGCTGAAGCCGAATGCAGCCAAACGGCACATAAGAAAGAGAATTATTTAAAAAAATATGCTATTCTATACAGGAGAAAATCACTAATAATTATTTATTTAAACATGGAAATATTGCCGTTTGTTACAAATTATTGCAAATATCGGTAAATAGTTATTTTGAGCTCTATTTCTTTATAAGGATCAATCAGGGCGGAGCAACTGTCATGACGTCAAACCTCATTATGACCTCATTACCATAATTTTTCTATGGGTTGCCTTAACCGTACTGCGCGTGAAATTAAAAAAGTGTATCTGTAATTGAAACATGCCACAGAAATTATTCCGATGACATTTTTACAATCAGTTCAGACTAACGATCAATTAACACATTTCTGATCAAATTCAGTGACTCTTATTATGATTGCATGCACTGTACATCAATTTTAATCAGTGTAATCAGTTGATAAGTGAATAAAATCACAAGTGAAAAGAAAGGATGACCACATTGACCAGTATACACCCTTAGATAAAAGTCCACCAGAGTTATATTTTGAACTCGTTAATTATTAAATTAAGGTTTCACTAAAATGGAAAATTCAATTGTATTAAGTTTATTTTTAGCTCTACTGGTCAGAGACCAGCAGAGCTTATGCGATAGTAATGCGTCCGTCCGTCTGTCTGTCTGTCTGTAAACAATTTTTCAAAATGCTACTCCTCCTACAGTTTTGGTCTAATTTCAATATAACTTGGCACACAAGTAGAATACACTAAGATACATGATTCTGTGTATCGGTTTTTATTTTCGATGAACCGTGTTGCCGTGGTTACTAAAAATAGAAATTTCTGTGAAATTTTTTCAAAATGCTACTCCTCCTACAAATTTGGTCTGATTTCAATACAACTTGGCACACAAGTAGAATACACTAAGATACATAATTCTGTCTATCGGTTTTTGATTTCGATGAGAGCCGTGTTGACGTGGTTACTAAAAATAGAAATTTCTGTGAAATTCTTTCAAAATGCTACTCCTCCTACAGTTTTGGTCTGTTTTCGTTTTAACTTGGCACACAAGTAGAATACACTAAAATACATAATTCTGTGTATCGGTTTTTATTTTCGATGAACGGTGTTGCCGTGGTTACTAAAAATTGAAATTTCTGTGAAATTCTTTCAAAATGCTACTATTCCTACAGATTTGGTCTGATTTCAATATATCTTGGCACACAAGTAGAATACACTAAAATACATAATTCTGTGTATCGGTTTTTATTTTCGATGAACGGTGTTGCCGTGGTTACTAAAAATTGAAATTTCTGTGAAATTCTTTCAAAATGCTACTATTCCTACAGATTTGGTCTGATTTCAATATATCTTGGCACACTAAGAACATAAAGAGACTTTATCAACGATCATTATTATATTTATTGCTGTTGTAAAGTTTCAAATCCCAGCTGGTTAAGGACTTTTCTCTTCATTTGCTATAAGTTCAAACCAGTAGAGCTTCAGTCTCGACAGAGACTTCTGGTTCAACATCGTTTTGTTTACCAGCGCTTGTCAGGAGTGCAAATACTTTGTCAGAGACTATGCCACATGTTCGGGAGAATATGTATGTGTCTACGGGACGAAATATGTGGAAGTCGAGTGCTGGCTGAAAAACATCTTAAGGGACGTGAGCATTGAACAATTATTAATAAGAGGACAATGCGGAAATAAAAGCCAGTACAAACAATTTTGTCATTAGGGGGTGAAAACCATCGAAATGATCACCTCGGGCGACATTCTATCATGTTTAGGTAAGTGTGATGAAGTAATTATTTATTGTGTACAAATATGGCTAAAAATCACATCATTTTACCTCATCCCTGCCGCAAATTTCCCACAATATCGCACTGGACCAGGTGTGCGTTACATAACTGCACCTGCACCTGCAGTGAAGGAGGGCTGCATCCCTGAGAGAAAAAAAACGTTTCTCACGCTATCGCACATTGTTCCGAGATCCCTTGGATTTCAGTTTTAGTGAATTTATACATGTTCTGGATAACAATATTTACATGGAATGATGCGTGTGATTTTATGTGATTTATTTACAAGGATGTAATTTTTTTTCAGACGACACAACCATGAGTGCAGTGGAAGAGCGGAAGTCAATGTCTTAAAAGTGTCTCAGATCAGTAGAATCTGTTTTTCGTACTTAGAGATTGATAAGTTTTATAAGTTCTACAGGTCTGGTGATGCTTTGTGATCGTTGTTGATGATTTTAATATTTATTGTTACGATTAACATCTTGTTGATTTTACAAAATTAGTATTTCATACTATATAAACCTATTAGTCTATTTTAAGTTCTTTTTTTTATATTTATATCAATATCTACAGATACACGTACGTTCGAGTCAACCCAACACACGGACTCCTCTCCGACGACCTCATCCACCGACATCGATACACACGGAGACGTATCACTAACACATCATTTCACATCACTACCCACCGCCAATATGCACAGACAAGACACGACGAACTTGACCATCCTCTCGTCCA
>NW_026925267.1:0-25437 GCF_032062105.1 Saccostrea cuccullata
TTTTTGAACAGGTAATTTAGTGATATCAACAACAATGATTGTATTTCGAATAAATAAAACGAATTTCTAAAGTTTCAGTATTTATTTGTTTTTTTTTAAACATGAAACCCAAATACCTTGTCGGTTTGGTTTTCCCGGGTTTTAATGGGAACCTTCACCAGTGTTCACCAGATTTTTCTTAATCGGTATTCAGTCCTTGAAATAGGAATTTTCTTGTGCAATATTTGCCGTGCTGGAATTATTTAGACTCTATTTAATCATAATAAAAGTTCATAGTCTTCGGAACTTGCTGAAACGAACATCTATAAATTAAATTTCAAAAAATTTTTCGTCTCAGTTTCAATTCGAAATAAGTTGTGAAATTGTTTATAATTTACCCTGTAATTAATAACCAATTAATTAAATCAAAACACGGACGACCCACAGGTGTAGTGTCATTATGTAAACACCCAATTAACACCCCCATGCCAGCTCAAGGCTTTCATTGTTTCCAGGTAAGTCCAACTCATAATTTTACGTTTGAATGGCGTGTATAAACGCGCAATAAAAATTCGAGAGATAGAGAGTAAAATTCAATGAAATATGTGTAATGGGACCAAGTTTTTGGGTTCGAGAGATAGAGAAACTTTGAGAGATAAATTTCAAGAGATCAGGAGTAAATTTATTAATTATATAGGGGAAAAAAAAGGGGGACCGGGGGGTTCATTTGAGAGATCGGAGTTCGAGCCATCGAGAGTCACCTGTACTTCTTTGACAACCATACGCTTTCTCACTACTCTTCTGTAAATTTTGTTATGATGTAGAATCCGCTTGACTGGCCGTTCACTAATAGGTTCACAATAATTTCCATCGTTAAAATCATTTGTAATGTCCTTCAAAACATTTCCCCGATTCTTCCTAACCATACGAAGTAATCTTACATCACCATGTTTTGACACTTTCCTGGGACGTCCTGAACGAGGAGATCTTTTCCCCATTTTTTCACTGATGAAACATTTTCAAAATTGTTCACGGTATATAGAAATTTTGGGGAAATTTTTATAATTCTTGAGATCTCACTGACTTTATGTCCATTTTCTTTCAAATTATAATCAGCTGTTTTATATTAAGGACAGTTCTTTTGATTTTTAACTTTAGCAGATGTCAAACATGACATCACGGTAAACTTTTACCTTATGCCGTTTTGGGAAAATGTCAAAATACAAAAAAGTGATTGCATAATGATTAAGGAGATTTGAAAAAAACACGAAGTGTGAACGTTTTCGACGGCTGATTTTTTCCCTGAATACTTTTCACGACACTGTATCTCCCCTTTAATAAAGGGCTTGGCCCTTCAATTGAAATAAAGTGCCGCGCCACAGCATGATACGCCCCTCAAAAAATTAACCAGAAGTCTTTTGGAGTTTTAGCCCATTTGGGTTTTTACTTATAACAAAGGATGAGAAAAGAAGCCATTGCCATCAGACCAAAACTTAATATAGCGTTTTAAAGGAATTTCAAAGAAAATTCAATTTTGAGTTTCCATGGCAACACTGTTCATGAAATTAAAATCCAATGCACTATTTTATGTATTTTGTGTAGTCTACTTGTGTCCAAATAAAATTTAAATCAAATCAAAACTGTAGGAGGAGTAGCGTTTTAAAGGAATTTCAAAGAAAATTTTTTTTTTTAGTAACCATGGCAACCCCGTTCATCAAAATAAAAAACAAATGCATTATTTTATGTATCTTAGTGTAGTCTACTTGTGTGTTACGTAATATTAAAATCAGACCAAAACTGTAAAAGGGATGCATTTTAAAGGAATTTCAAAGAAAATTTCTATTTTTAGTAACCATGCCAATACTGTTCTACGAAATCAAAAACCGATGCACTATTTAATGTATCTTAGTGTAGTCTACTTGTGTTTTACGTAATATTGAAACCAGACCAAAACTGTAGATGGAGTAGCGTTTTAAAGGAATTTCAAAGAAAATTCTATATTTAGTAACCATGGCAACACCGTTCACCGAAATAAAAACCGATGCACTAATTTATGTATTTTAGTGTAGTCTACTTGGGGCCAAGTAATATTGAAATCAAATCACCAGAATTTCCTGAAAATAAGTTACTGGTTTGTACTTATAGCAAAGGAAGAGAAAAGTTCTTAAGCATTGGAAATTGAAAGTTTTCAACAGCAATAAATAAATAATGACCCTTGATTAAGTCTCTTTATGTTCTTAGTGCAGTCTACTTGCATCCCATTTATTAGGGTTGTAACGAATATTCGAGTACTCGACTATCGTTGATATACCGACTATCGACTAAAATTTTTTAGTCGGTTTTTCGTTAAAAATGTGTTTTCATAAAGTAATATTGAATTCAAGGCAATAAACTTATATTTGCCCATTTCATTTATTTTTATATAAAAATTAAGGGTATGGTATAACTGTTCAAAGGAAATTTATTATTTTTTACGTCGATGTTTTTTGGCAAACATATCTTCAAAGTACATGTAGGGTCAGTCTAGAGTTAAATACGTCGTTTTCTTTCTGATATCATGCAATAACTGAATTTTGCACAAAATTTCATAATTAAAATTTATCCCAAGAACTATTCTTCTTATCTTTGTTTTTATAAAGAGACACGCTTTAATTGTTTATACAAAGTCACGGACACGTCAGATATTGGCTTCAATTATGGGGTACATGTACTACCGTTACAGTTATGTAAAGAAAGGACAAATAACAGCTTGATATCCCCGCATTTAGATAAAATGTACAGCTGAACTATTAATTTGAAATTAAATACATTGGATACATATTGATATGCAGTTTCTATTGTACTACGTACATGTTTACAATTCAGAAATTCGTTGTATAATGCATATGGTGATAGCGTAGGTTAAATATTGTAAACTAGTCTGTAAAAGACAAACAGTGAAGACGATATGAAAAGTTAATTAAAATTAAACGAATATTCGACTCTCGTTCGACTAAAGCATCCGACTATTCGACTAAGCTGTCCGAGTAAAATTGACATCCCTACATTTATATTATAATCAGACTGAAATTGTATTTGGAGTAGCATTTTGAAAGAATTTCACAGAAATTTCTATTTTTAGTAACCACAGCAACATCGTTCATTGAAATCAAACACCGATACACAGAATTATGCATCTTATTGTAGTCTACTTGTGTGCCAAGTTATATTGAAATCAGACTAAAACTGTAGGAGGAGTAGCATTTTGAAACAATTTCACAGAAATTTCTATTTTTAGTAACCACGGCAACACCGTTCATCGAAATCAAAAACTCATATACAGAATTGTGTATCTTATTGTAGTCTACTTGTGTGCCAAGTTATATTGAAATCAGACTAAAACTGTTGGAGGAGTAGCATTTTGAAACAATTTCACAGAAATTTCTATTTTTAGTAACCACGGCAACACCATTCATCGAAATCAAAAACCGATACACAGAATTGTGTAACTTAGTGTAGTCTACTTGTGTGCCAAGTTATATTGAATTCAGACCAATACTGTAGGAGGAGTAGCATTTTGAAACAATTTCACAGAAATTTCTAATTTTAGTAACCATGGCAACACCGTTCATCAAAATCAAAAACCGATATATAGAATTATGTATCTTAGTGTAGTCTACTTGTGTGCCAAGTTATATTGAAATCAGACCAAAACTGTAGGAGGAGTAGCATTTTGAAAAATTGTTTGCAGACAGACAGACGGACGGACGGCGGACGCATTATCGCATAAGCAATTCTGGTCTCTGACCAGTAGAGCTAAAAACTGTAGGAGGAGTAGCGTTTTAAAGGAATTTCAAAGAAAATTCTATTTTTAGTAACCACGGCAACACCGTTCACCGAAATCAAAAACCGATGCACTATTTTATGTATCTTAGTGTAGTCTACTTGTGTGCCAAGTAATTTTGATATCAAATTAAAACTGTAGGCGGAGTAGCGTTTTTAAGGAATCTCAAAGAAAATTCTATTTTTAGTAACCATGGCAACACCGTTCATCGAAATCAAAAACCGATGCACTATTTTATGTATCTTAGTGTAGTCTACTTGTGTGCCAAGTAATATTGAAATCAAATCAAAACTGTAGGAGGAGTAGCGTTTTAAAGGAATTTCAAAGAAAATTCTAATTTTAGTAACCATGGCAACACCCTTCATCGAAATCAAAAACCGATAAATAGAAGTATGTATCTTAGTGTAGTCTACTTGTGTGCCAAGTAATATTAAAATCAGACCAAAACCGTAGGAGGAGTAGCGTTTTAAAGGAATTTCAAAGAAAATTCTATTTTTAGTAACCATGACAACACCGTTCATCGAAATCAGAAACCGATGCACTATTTTATGTATCTTAGTGTAGTCTACTTGTGTGCCAAGTAATATTGAAATCAAACTAAAACTGTAGGAGAAGTAGCGTTTTAAAGGAATTTCAAAGAAAATTCAATTTTGAGTAACCATGGCAACATCGTTCATCGAAATTAAAATCCAATGCACTAATTTATGTATCTTAGTGTAGTCTACTTGTGTGCCAAGTAATATTGAAATCAAATCAAAACTGTAGGAGGAGTAGCGTTTTAAAGGAATTTCAAAGAAAATTCTATTTTTAGTAACCATGGCAACACCGTTCATCGAAATCAAAAACCGATGCACTATTTTAAGTATCTTAGTGTAGCCTACTTGTGTGCCAAGTTATATTGAAATCAGACCAAAACTGTAGGAGGAGTAGCGTTTTGAAAAATTGTTTACAGACAGACGGACAGACAGACGGACGGACAGACGGACGGACGACGGACACCTTACTACTTACTTTACATTTTTCATCCAATTTCTTTATAAGCTTAAATAATTGAAAATAATATAATCACTGGGACATTGAAATAGTGAAAATTTGATTTGTGTAAATCTAATATACTGATTTAGGTTCTGATTTGCGGAAAAAACATGACGCAGAAAAAACCTGATATATGGTATTTATGCATCCCCTGTGATGTAGGCCTTAATTATTATAATAAATATAACATCACTGATAGATTTCTGTGCTGGTTGTGTTAGACCTTGTCAAATGCCCATCATATTAATCAATATCAAATTAGTCTGAACAACTTAATCTATACCAAATTAATTTTGAAAAGAAAAGGCTGGCCATCAATTGACATGTTATAAACTGACCAGCAGTTCTTCTGTCTAATCCCCAAAGGATACAGATAAGACTGCTTGATCAGATAGCCTTCCTACATTGAACTCATTAATTAATCTTAATTGGATGCTTGTCCACTCATTACTACCAAGAGATGAATGGGTCTGCACTATCTACCATAATTTTTTTTGAAAACATAAAATACTCAAATATTTTTTTTTTCTTTGGTTGAGATTTAATATCGAACAGGTTTTAATATATAATTTATATGGACATGCTGATTCCAACCCAACCCATAAAATTAGTTTTTAAATTGATAATATTACATAATATAGATTAGTCTATTATGCAAAATCTTTAAAACTTAAGCTAGCCAACAAGAACTATTTTTAATCAAACAGGCTTACCCATTTGCCCAATACTCAAGGGATATAGTTAACACCAATGCCCTGTCAGTTAGCTCCTCACACTCAATACCCATTAATTTCTCTATAATTTGACATGCAATTTTCTGTTATTAAATTCTTCTTGACCAAGGCTTGATAATTACACTCATGGGAGAGGTAGAATTTCTCTAACATACATTATATTTGTTATAGATTGCTGTCAAGTATATGCTTAAAAAAATAAGTATTTTCTTGATTTAACACTTTTTTAATAGGGACAGTGCAATACTCTTACATTATTTGGGATGTGTAAATGAATAGTAAAAAGACACATTTTTTTTTAATTTCACTTAAATTAAAGGTCACAGTGATCTTGAAATAGGTCGCGACACACCTTCTACCTAAGATGCATAAACTGGCCAAGTTTGATGATTGTAAGTCTTATAGTTTCCTAGTTATGGGCCAGAAAGGATTTTCCCTATTTGGCTATAACTTCTTAATTAAAGGTCAGATCGACCTACTTCTACCCAAGATGCATCAGATGACAAAGTTTGATAATCCTAAGCCTAGTAGTATTGAAGTTATGAGCCGGTGTAGTATAATATTTTGATACCGCGATATATTGAACCTGGGTTCGAAATATCGCATAATATTTTGAACCCGGGTTCACTTTTTCGCTGCGATATATTGAACCCCCTTATAAAATATTGAACCCCTACCTTTTTCATTTAAGAGGTAGGGGGTTCAAAATATTATGGCCATAATATACCGAGTCCCCCTGCCCATTTAATTTTACAGGGAGGGGGGTCAAAATATTATGGCCATCAAATATAGAGTCCCCCTGTCCTTTAAATTGATGAGGGAGGGGGTTGCAAAATATTATGGTCATAAAATATTTAGTCCCCCCTACCCTTTTTAATTCAAGAAGGAGGTGGTTCAAAATATTATGGCCATAAAATATTGAGTCCCCCTACCCTTTTAATTCAAGAAGGAGGGGGTTCAAAATATTATGGCCATAAATATCAAGTCCCCTGATCTTTTTATGTTTTAGGCACAAAAAAAGATCCATCACTGATCAATGGCCGTAAAGTACCGAGCATAGGGCAAAATTTGCAGCTCTACATTGGCAAGTGGTGATGCCTGGCCATATGAGTAAAAATTTTTGAGAGGGATGTTAAACAACGTACAAACAATACCATCAACTCATAGCAGTACTTTGATTAATGTAACTAAAGCAAAAATTGTCTGCATTCCATACACACAGTCAAGGGCATCATGGAAACAAGTTATTTTTTAAATGACTTGTTTAAGTTATTAAATGTCAACATTTTGGGTTATCTTTCCCTGATTATGCTTTTCTTCAGTAACTTATTCCAGTTATTGATACTTTACTACTCATTATTGTAAACCTACTGGTATCTGAAAAGCTTTATTCATGCTGTGCTTGGGTTATTAAGTAGAAGGAAATCATTCATGACATAACTTATTTCTGTTATTTCATCCTTAACCTACCTCACTTCAGAACTCTTGCACAAAAATATACAGCTTTGCACAAAAAATGTAAGACTTAGAGATTGTACAGTAATGTCCAAAGATTATAAGAAAATTAGTCTCAGTGTTGGCAAAATTGGCGGAAGATGTGTAATTGACTCCTGAAATGTTCATGAAATGTCATTATTTTTCCTTTGATTTTTTAAAAAAATATCATCTTATCTGCTCAGGAGATATTAAGTCTGATGATTTTATTAAAAGAAGTACATATATTTACAACTTTCTCAGCCTTATATCATCTTTAATCAGCAGAAAACTCAACATATTGATGTTTTTTGGCAAAACTGATAGGCATTCTACTTTTTAAGAGTTAACTCAAATGAGTTACTTCTTTGTTTAGTCATAAATAAGTGAAGTAACCTAAACAAGTTATTTTAAAGAATAACTTGATTCCATCATGCCCCTGACTGACACAGGTAAACAAACAAATTTTACCTCTGGTGTTAAATGGAACAGTGTAATCGAGACATGGTGATCTAATTCGTTTCTCTGTAGAGGAAACAATCAGCCGTACTTTAGTGATTTTAGTAGACATGGAAGAATAGAAATAAAGTCCTTGTTGTCGTGAATGATGCAGAAAATCTCCTCAGTCTTGGCTTTTATCTTTGAAACAACATTTCTCAACCCTCGGAGGTTATTCTGCAACATTCATGAAAATGTGGACTTTATTTCTTAAGTAAACTAGGGTATTCCCGACATCTGTCTACAAATAGCAAATTGGAATTTTAGACTGTTAGACCTTGGTCTGTAAAGGCTATACAGAAGGTCAGGAAGAAGATTATAGATGAAGTCTTATCTGAACTGTAAAGAGTATGACTGAGAGTGACCAATTTCACACCATATCTCACAAATACACAAGAATTAATGCTTTACTTGTTAAATAGATTTTAAGCTTGACAAGAAATTGTGTAGAAATGTTTAGTAGATAAGGTAACATATTCTGTTCATGAACTCTTGGGAAAATGTTGAGAAAAAGAAAGCTCATATTTTATCATGCCCAAGACATCTAAGATTTTTCTGCTCTGTGACTGAATGATATGTCGATATGTCCTAATAAATCACCAAAACTTGATACCAATTTACAATATTTTGATATGAAATTGTGAAGTTCATATAAATAAAGCTTCTAGCTTTCATATTATTTATTGTGTGACTTTTTGCCTTACATGTTGACACTTTTTTCTGTGCAAGAAGTCAACGGTAAATTTTATATTTTATGGCCATAATATTTTGAAACCCTCTCCCTCTAAAATTAAATGGGTTGGGGACACGATATTTTATAGCCATAATATTCTGACCCCCTCCCTGTAAAATTAAATGGGTCGGGGACTCAATATTTTATGGCCATAATATTTTGAACCCTGGGTTCAATATTTTATAGGGGGGTTCAATATTTCGCAGTGATATTTTGAACCCGGGTTTAAAATATCGGGGGTTCAATATATTATATGACACCGGAAACGAAAAAGCTAACAGACAGACAGACGGACACGAAGCCTAAAACATAATACGTCCCGTCTTAAGACGGGCGTATAAAAACTTGAATCCCCTTCACATATGGAAACTATGTATTTAGTTTGGTTGAAATTGGCCAGGTGGTTCTTGAGAAAAAGTTGAAAAGTTAACAACAACAATGACAACAACCAACAATGGACAAATTTTAGAACAGAAAAGCTCACTTGAGCCTTTGGCTCAGGTGAGCTAAAAACTCATCAATAGCTGCCATGTTTTACATCTTGTTCACACATGTACACACAAATTGGAAAAATAAAGAGGAGCTAGTTCCCATCTAGTATTGGATGTTAACAGTAAAAGCAGTTGCTATGATGTATTCATTATAGTTTAACAAACATAAAACAAGCAATATTATTTGAGTATATGATTTTCTACTTTTCCACTTGTCTGTGGACTGGTAACAATTATCAAATTATTTGCCCGCCACACTACCTGTCTAGCCCTGATTATTTTGGTCATTCTCTAGCTGCAGCGTCTGAAACCTTGACTAGTACAATGAAACATACTAGAAGCATTTCAATACATCTCTGATTAATACAAGGTACAGAAGACCATGTACTTGAAAATAAACCTGCTCAAAAAACTTTAATCTATTACATATTCCTCAACTTCATTAAAGTGACCTAAAATTGACAGTAAACTACCAGGATTTAAAACAAGTTTTCAGCATTAATTCTCTCTTAAAATACTTCAACATACCTGATATTAAAGTGATTTTCTAAAATTGTGTATGTCGCAGAAGAAGTACCAAACATTGCTGTAGCCTTTATTTTTGCTGATTCTTTTAAATTTGTGTCTTTCAGGGTAAAAGTTCCACTCACAGATATTGCTCTACTATCAACTACAGGACAATTCAATGCTGTGCCATTGGTAAATTTAACTTCACTTTCACTACTCAGAACGCTATCTGTGTTGAACTCCTAAAATGAAATGTAAAGCAAACATAAATAATTGACAGATTAAATTAAATTTTTAGACATATATCAACTCCATTTGACATTATTATCTGATACAATAAATTCTGGAAAGTTTTTAAATTCTGTGACTGGATAAATATAATTTTTAAATCTACGAAATATAACTATATTCATTTATTTTCCAATACAAAGTGAAGCCCAGTGCAGTAACTGTTAAATCTTTTCTTAGCAAAATTCTGGACCTATAATATAAAGAAATAGAACTAAATGAGATTTCATTGGGTGCAACAAGTAGGTCTTCCGTCCCATTTTTCGATAAGATGAGATATAATTTTGACTATGATATTTGTTAGATCATAATGATAGATATCAAGACTTCATTCTTTCTATTAAATTATTTTATCTATAGAACATTACAACATTATTTAATAGTTAAAGATGAAAGTTAGCAATTCCCTTTTGTTTTCGAGCTTTGTAAAATGGAAAACTTAAGGGGCCAGCCTTTTACATCCTTTAAGGGACGTTTTTGAAAATATTGAATGGTTTTCTTTTGTTAAGGATATTATTCAGGCTGAACATCTTTGATTCAATACTGCCTATTAAAATATTCCCCCCTTTGGAGATATAAAGAATTCAAGAATGAGCATTTTTGGCCCCCTTATGGCCCCTAATTACATAACATATGATCATAATTTTACAATGCATTGATGCAAATCATTATGATGCTTCAGTAATTTACCGTAAAATCCTGTGTATTGGTTGCACTTCTTTTTTGTCAGAAAATTGTTCAAAAGTAGGGATGCGCTCAATACATAGGAACAAAATTCAACCCTCTTTTTTTCAGGTCACTTTTTCAGTGCCGATGACCATTTTCCTGATCCATTTGAATTGATTACCCTTTGTAACCAATTACGTCAAAGTTAATCTAATTTCTGAGAGTTATATACGTTAGCCCTATCTGTTGTAGAAATAAACATATACCTCAAGTAGGAATGTCAAATCGGTCAATTTTTACTACTCGGATACTCGGACGTTTCTCCGATCGAGTATCCGGGTACTCAGTAAAAGTGTACATAAATATGAAGAAGTAACATTGAAAACTGTAAAACATTGTAAACTCTTGTAGAAATAAAACCACATGCTCCGATGGGGAGGTTTACCCATAAATCTGATGTAGTAATTATGAGCACTTCATGCCCAAAGAAATTTAATATAACATTATTTTAAGTTCAATTTATTCATCTGATAAACACAAGGAATTAAACCATAAATAGTTCAGAGTTTTGTTTATTATTATTTTTTTTTAATGTTACTCTGCTCCGTAATTGTAATGTAACTCTTTGGTTGCATTTGATCAGTCGTCCGAGGTTCAGTATCAACTTGATCAAGTTCTCCTTTGACAGATTGGATTTACTATATATCTTCATACATTTTTCCGATCCTATAGTTTATAGTATTATGGGATGGTATGTTCTATTTTGATGCAACTATGGACATCGGTTTTTTAAACCCTTTGTCTCAACCATCTGAATTAATTGGCATGTAATCAAACACAACCATATCAACAATCCGTTGGCACATCTAGTGTTGATCTCCATCTGTCTCTTTTCCGAGAATTACGACTTCTTGATGAATTGAAAAAAATTATCAATTTTATCTAAACCTAATAGACCATAAACGATGTTCAGTGAAAACAAATCATTCAAGCAAACAACAAATATGGGTAATCAATCAATCAATCATTTATTTGAATCTCGTCAACATTTTACAACAGTATACAGAGATTACATATAGGTGATTTTATATACAACAACAGTTGCTAGAAAGGCATGCGTGAGTAAGAAACTGAACAAAAACAAAAAAAAAAATTGTAGGTTACTATAAATGTGAAGCATGGGAATTTAGGCTGGGGAGCATACTGTATACAGGGAATTTTTCGCCCCTGTTTTATTTTCGCCCTATCCGCATTTGGGTGAATTTAAAACGAGATGAATCCAAAGAATACAGTATAATTTCTTAAACAAAACTATGACTGGGCGAATTTAAAACTGGGTGAAATTGTTTTCAAGAGTTAAAGGGCGAAAATAAGTACGGGGCGAAAATAACCCAGTATACAGTATTTTATTTATTTTCTTTACAAAGGAGCACAATTTTCTTAGAAAGCAGTTTTTATTGTTTGTTCATAGTTTTTAAAACTAATTAAGGTCTTCCGTTTTCAAAACGGAAGACCTTATGATTCTGATGATTAAGATTATTCTTATTATTCTTTTTTTTTCATTTTTCTAGATGCCATCTTTGAGGCCTCATATTTCACTCATTTCTCAATCGATTGTGCTCAAATTTTCAGAGTTTATAGACGTTACTAAATTCTATCAGAATTTTGTCTAGGGTTCCAAAAATTTACTTCCGGTTTTGAGTTATTTCCCTTTAAACGAAAATTTATAGGTTTTCATTTCCAGATATAGCCTCGGAGATGGCAAAAGCTGGAGCAGAAATTTTACTGATTTTACACAATAGAAGGATTGAAGTTGTGCATAGCGGTTTTTGTTTTTCGATTTCTTGATTTAAAATGGTGCTATTTAGGGGTCAAAAATTAGAATGCCTAAAAGAGCGAAAATTTACACATATTTTGCTTTTTATCTTTTAAACAAAAAATATTTTATTAAAACATATAGAACAAAATTATTGCAGAATTACAAGATCTTTCAAATGTTATCTCAAAAAAAGGGCTGACCACTAAATTAAGGAATCTAGAGGGGCCAAAAGTTTTTTTTCCAGATATTTCAAAAAGTATTGAGAATTTGTAATACGTACAAGAAGCAAAGTTGTTCAAAATGTCAAGCTTAATCTATTGAAGTCATCAAAATGCGTCCGGCGATGTCACTTCCGGTCAAACCGGAAGTAGCTCAGAAATGCATATTTTTGCTGTTCTCAGACCTGTTTACCCATATCGTCATCTCTCAGTATTTTTGATTAGATTTCTCCGTGAGATTTGGCATTTGCCAGTAAGATTTAAATTTCCGTTGATTTTACATATATTAAAAAAGAACAACTACTATACTGATTAAAAAAACTTGGTTAAACAACATGGTCATTGTCATTTTATAATACCACATCGTTTTGGCAACCCAACATCACTTAGGTGCGTGAAATGAAGACATATCAAAACGAAAACTAACTGCTAAGTTCCAAAGGAACCAATTTCTGTATTTTCATAAAAGCAAAACGTGAGACGTATTTTAGACGAAAAAATCCGTACAAAATACGGCGAAATCGTAAGAGTAAACAGGTCTGTGTTCTTGACAAGTTTTTGAGTAACATATGTCACTGGAAGCATAAAACTTAATTTTCCGTCCGTCGACGTCACTTCCGGTCAAACCGGAAGTAGCCAAAAATAGCTTATTTTTTAAGGGTTTGATGCAAAATTGAAATTATAAAGTGACTGGAGACGACTTAGCTCATTGTTTTCTTTTGTTGACGTCACTTCCGGTCAAAACAGGATTGAAGACCTACTCGTTGCTTTGCAACGAGCTTTGCTCTAGTTACATTCTGGAATTTTATGTGTTTTTCTGTTAAGCAAAGTTTTCTTTCTGTTTGTAGCGAGTTGCACTTTAAAATGTAATGAAACTCATCTCCAAGTTCTTTTAGATTACAATGGGGACAAATTCTATCTTGTCTTCATATATTAAGCCAGCGTCCACTTTCAATATATTGGTAAATGATGGTTACACGTTCGAAATCTATAAAATGTTATTAAGTCCTTTTTTGATAAAATATTAAAATAGTTTTCAAATTTTAGTCGTCTTTGTATATTCTATAATTTGAAGCTTTGGGTGAGGTTTGAAGGATTGATTGCCAACTTTGTTTGAATTGATCCAATAATGTGAGTTTAACTTTTGGGTAGAAGACAGTCGCAGGTGAGAAAAGCCAGGTAACAGGTGCTTGGTCACGATAATTATTGTATAAACACTGCCACGGGCGAGAACGGTCATTTAGAGAATTGTATAAAATCCTAATTACTGTATGTACAAATGCAATGAACATTTTACTTTTTAAAACTGATGTTTTAATGCATTAATAAATAAGCTTTGAAACATTAAACAAGAGGTCCAAGGGCCTTGAATCACTCTTCTGATAATTGTACAATCTATCAGAAGCCTCAACTCTATTAGTATCATAAGACCCAAAATGCATCAACTTACAAAGTTTGATGATATTTAGCCAGTTAAGACTGAAGATATAATATAATTATATTTTACCATAAGTAGGTCACAGTGAATCAAAAGTAGGTCACAATGACCTACTTTTTCATAACATTCTCTGAAAACCCAAGATGCATCATCTGACAAAGTTTGACGATTCTTAAGCCAATTAGTACCAGTAGAATTAAATATAGCCTCAAATGTCAAAAGTAGGTCACCAAAAACCCAAGATGCCTAAACTGACAAAATTTGATGATTCTAAGCCAATAAGTACCTGAGATATTCAAAAGTAGGTCACCATGACCTACTTTTTTGTCAACATTCTCTGAAAACCCAAGATGCCTCATCTGACAAAGTTTGATGATTTCGAGCCAATATGTACCAGATATAATGCTAAATATAGCCATAAAATGTCAAAAGTAGGTCACAGTGACCTACTTTTTGGTAGACGTTCTCCGAAAACCCAAGGTGACTAAACTGACAAAGATTAAAGATTCTAAGCGAATACTTACCTCAGATATTCAAAAGTAGGTCACGGTGACCTACTTTTTGGTCGACATTCTCCGAAAACCCAAGATCATCAACTTGACAAAGTTTGATGATTCTTAACCAATAAGTACCTGAGAGATACTTAAATATACCAATAAAATGTCAAAAGTAGGTCACTGTGACCTACTTAGTGAAGCTTAATATTCCGAAAACCCAAGATGCATCAACTGACAAAGTTTGATGATTTTAGGTCAATAAGTACCAGAGATACTTAATTATAGCCACAAAATGTCAAAAGTAGGTCACCATGACCTACTTTTTGGTCGTCACTCATCGAAAACCCAAGATGCATCAACACATAAAGTTTGATGATTCTAAGCCAATAAGTATCGGAGATACTTAAATAAAGCCATAAAATGTCAAAAGTAGGTCACCGTGACCTACTTTTTGGTCGTCACTCTCCGAAAACAAAATATGCATCCACTTACAAAGTTTGCTGAATCTAAGCCAATAAATACCTAAGATACTTAAATATAGCCATAAAATGTCAAAAGTAGGTCATCGTGACCTACATTTTGGTCGACATTTTCGAAGACCCAAGATGCATCTACCAGCCAAGTTTGATGATCATAGGTCTGAAGGTAATCAAAATATGCATTTTAAACCATTTGAAAACAAATGTCGGCAAAATTCAAAAAGTAGGTCACAGTGACCTACTTTTTTATGAATATGTTTTAAGGTCCCTAGATGCATCAAAGTACAAGATTTGATGATTCTAAACCTCCCAGTGTCTGAAATAATGGGATTTAATGTTTTTAAAAGGATAAGTCATAAAGTTCAAAAAGTAGGTCACGGTGACCTACTTTTGTGACCTACTTTTAAGTTGACATTGTTCGAGGACCCAAGATGCATCAACTGACAAAGTTTGATGATCATAGGCCTTAAATTGTCCAAAATATGCCTTCAAATCAATTTGAAAAAAAATCCCCGCAAAATTTAAAAAGTAGGTCACGGTGACCTACTTTTGAGTTAACATGATGTGAAGTCGTAAGATGCATCAACTTGCAAGATTTGATGATCCTAGTCCTTATAGTAAGCAAAATATACCGGTACATGTTTTTATTAATTGTAAATTCAGGTCAACTTTGAAGTGACCTTGAGACCACGCCCTTTGCCCAAGGGTAATTCCCCGTGCAAATTTTAATCTTCGACATATTCTGATCCTTGTATGTAAGTTTGGTGAAAATCTGCCTGGTGGTTATGGAGAAAAAGATTTTTTAGCAACCAGTACTTTTGGTTTTGTTTTCCTGATTATCTCCCCTTGTTTAAGGGTCCCAACCCTTATTTTACTACAAATGGTAGCCCTTAGGCCAAGGATACCCTGTGACAAATTTGGTACCTATTGGCCAAGGGGTTCCTGAGTTATGGCCCATATTCTAAAACGTTTACGCACACCAAACAAATGGCCATAGCATTAGCTCTTTGAAACTTTGGCTCAGAATAGCTAAAAATATACATACGAGTAACCGAGTACCGATTTTAGTATTCCATACTCGGACGTTCGATCGAGTACCCGGTTAACCGGGTACTCGTGACATCCCTAACCTCAAGTGTTGAAAGAAAGAAAACCATTTCAAAAATAAAATTCTGATGAAAAACGATCTTTGTTTTATTTCCATTGCGTATTCCGCCATTTTGAACTATCATCACTTATATCATCAACGAACTGCATGTCGCTTAAGACATAGATGTATTTAATTACAATACCTATAAATGAGTCAACAGTTATAATCTCTTTTATGTTTTCTGAATTATTCTTAATTCTATAACTTATATTTTATTTTTCTAAATTTGATATGTAATTCCAGTTACAAATCGTAAGGGATTCTATTGCCGCGTCATTGCAGCTATATTTAACCATGACCATTGTTTATATAACTATTATCACCTCAACACCTGCATTATTAAAACACTTGCCAGTGGAAGCACATATAAAACCAATCAGATCAGAATTGAAAAGTTTACCTGGGGGGGGGGGGGGGGGGGTTAATTTTAATACTACTTGAATGTCTCCATATCAATACAGCATATGACTCTGCTGTTCTTGAGAAAAAGATTTTTAAAGATTTTTTTAAACATTTTGTTTGTACATGTATACGTTACTTCGTAATACAGGTAACTCTTGATGGCTCTAACTTCGATCTCTCGAAGTGAGTCTCCAATCCCGAAGGCAGAAATGAAAATAAGTGATTCATGATAGTGATAGATTTTTCAAAAACTATCATATTTACATTAAGATACATCAAACTAAATACTTGATCACAGTTATAAATGGATTTCATGCATTCTTGATTAAAAAATGAATTCAATATATACTGAAACAGTCAACAATATCCATTGAAAGGTGTCTGTACGTGCAGGTGATTTTTTAAGAAGGCCCGCACTCTCCTTGAATGTGAATTATGAAATACTGAACATCTAGTATCAAAGAGTAAAAAACAATTTAAAAACCCATGGGTTATTTTAATTACGAATAGATATTGTGATTTTAAATTATGTAAAAACGTGAAATTCTAGTTATCTCCCTTGGCACTCTTTAGTAAAAGGAGTTGGAAAGAGTGTAATTTAACTCTTCAGTTTAGAAGGTGAGGATTAAGAAATGTGTGTGATTTCATCTTCATTTTGGAAGTTTTGCTGGTTTTCATACATCCAAGGGGCATGTAAGTCTAAAATTTTTATTAGAAAAATATAATCATAGGATAAAAAAAAATAACTGCCTGCAATTTGCTTAATTTTATCTGACAAAAACAAAATTTTATTTCCTAAACATGCTAAGAGTTTGAGTGTTTTGAAAGAGGCTAACTTGTTTAACAATAACAATCAAAACTACTTAAATTCAGTTAATTTTGGGGAAAAACATTTAAATTTGTACTGGAATTTGAACAGTAGCTCGCTGCTGGGGATTAGAGTATGATGATTATCTCTCCTTTCCGTCGATACTCCCTTAGTACTGCAGTATACACAGTCGACTGGAAGAAATCCTCGACCTCAGCATACATGAAGCCATAGCAAGAAGCAGTGAATTAAGCCACAGCAGAGATTGGATGGAGCATAATTTTTTGTATGTCTCGGCGCCTCTATGGATGTCATATTTAGATCAGGTATTTAATACATAACACAGACAAATTTCTAAACAAAGACAATATTGACTATTTTTTTCAAATTGAAAAAGGGGAAAGTCAAGAAAAAATTATAGCAAACATACAGGCTGACTGCTAGTAAAAGTTATCAGTCCTGCTAAAAATCTACCAGCCTAGCTGAGAAAATATTTGTCTTTATTTTTTAATCTAGAGGTACTGTGAGCAAAAAGCAAATGATAGTAACCCCCCACCCCCCACCCCTACCCCCCGGCCTCCCATATGAATATAATAGTGTCCATGTTTTGCTGTAGGAAAATATTATATTAACAATGCCATACATTCATACAATACCACTATTTTTTTGCCTAATTTTACTCTTAAACACACGAAATCTCAGGAGCTTCTGGGGCTTTGCCTCCTAGACCCCCTTCATTCAAACTATGGTATGACTAAACGACTAAACATATGACTATACTTTGGAACATCACTATCAATACCCCTTGTCTGACAAAGTTATCCACGCCCCCCCTCCCCCTTTTAATCACAAATCCTGTACTGCATGCTCATGATACCATTAGTTGATTTGGAAGCGATTAATCAAATTATTAAATTTTTAATAATGAAAACTTTAAACAAGTCCAGCTGGGCATCAATATGTGCAAATTGGTAAGCCCACAGCAAAATTTGTGTGTCTTGGGCGGTCAGGCGGACTTATTTCAAACACTGTTTTCGGAATGGCCAATGGGTCCTTCTTAAAATAGTGAATATTTAATTAAGCCCTGAAAAAACTCAGATGTTATGGCAAAACCATAATTACTATTTTTCTTATTCATTTAATCAAAATGTAAAATTGTGCCCTTTCAAACTGTATATTTCCAAATTTATATGTGTATGATATTCTTCAAATGCATTTCCTTTTATTTGAATTATATATAAGGGTGGGGAGTCCTACAAAATTTAATTGACGAGCAAAACAACCAATAAAATACTGTTATGATTTTATCAGTTGAAACAGGGGGAGGGGGTGTTAAAGCCATAAAACCCTATCCGAATGGGGGAGGGGGGGGGGGGGGCTTCCCAAATATTCCTACAAGCAAATATATATACACACACACACAGAGAGATGAATATGAGAGCACATACAATATGCATGGGTTTCTGCCAATGTTTTCGTCTAATTTAGGTTTAAAACTTAAAAAAATAAAATTTGATCCTACAAAACTAGAACTCTTTTTCAATTTATAACTAATAGTATGAATTCATGATGATATCACTAGTACATGGGGGAGGGGGAGGTAAATAAATATTTATTATCAATAATTCAAAAGCTAAATTGTTATATAAATGTATGCATTCTCTTGTCATTTGATGAATTTCATGATTTGTTATCATTTCAGATGCAATCTGAGCCTTGAAGTTGTTCTGAATTTCAAAATCCCCTTTGACAACACCTGCACAGCTGAGGTAGTGTAAACTAAAAAATTGAGGACAACCAAAGAATCACCAAGAAAAGATTATCAATTCAACTAACGTTAGTGTTACATTTATATACTTTATATTATTTATGTATCATTAGATAATTCGGTATTTTGTGTTGACAACTTGCAGTTTTTTTTATCACTTGAGCATTCAAGTGAGCTTTTCTGATCACAAGGGCCTTGTCCGGCGTCCATAAGGGCTGTTTAGCTGTCCGTCTGTCTGTAAACTTTTCACATTTTCAGAGACTTTGAAACAGGTATATCAATGTTAACTTGCCACAGAGATCCTTGGGTGATTCAAGTTTGTTCAAATGAAGGGAATGCTCAAGTGATCTTTTTAATCAAAATTTGTCTTTTAAAAATCTTCTTCTCACCACTTGCAAGGAAAGTTAATTTATTGAAACTTCAAGAACCAATGGCCCAGGAATTATGAAACATCCTCAGGTAGTGTAGATTCAAGTTTGTTCAAATCATGACCCCCATGTGTAGTACGGGGCCACAACGGATGATCAAAGTTTTACATAGAAATATATAAAAAATTCTTTAAAAATCTTCTTCCAAGAATGACAAAGCCATAATTCATAATATTTATACGGAAACATGCTCAGGTGGTGTAGATTCAAGTTTGTTCAAGTTTGATCAAATCATGGGGACCAAAGTTTTACACAGAAATATATAGGAAAATTCTTTAAGAATCATAAAAAAAGCAAATCCTTTAATGGAACTACTTTTGGATTTAAACTTTACAATAAAAAGCCAGTAAGTTATATATACATGTGGCCCAAGCATCTTGTTTTTAATTATGTAAGAACATTCCTTTTGTTCAAATCAATAGGGACTGCCCCCCCCCCCCCTTGTCGTAAAAGGCGTAAAGGGTTGGGCTACAATAAAAGTGCTCACAGCAGGTGTGGGAAAAATCCTCCAGTTGCTCAAAAATAAGTGCCGAGCATAGGCCTAAATTTGCAGCCCTTCACCGGCAATGGTGACGTCTCCATAGTGAAATATTCTGCAGATCAACAGTCTCTCTCTCACCTTTGACAGGCTGAATTATAGTGAACACTACCATTCAGGACTTTGAAACAGGTATATAATCTTCTCTGAATTTTTTAGCTCACCTGAGTTGAATGCTCAAGTGATCTTTTCTAATCAAAGTTTGTCTTTTGTCTGTCATTGTCATTCTTCAAGGGGAGAGAATTACAAAATTAATAGCATTTTGATATCTTCTAAGAACCAATAGCCCAGGAAATATGAAACTTATGTGGAACCATTGTCGGGTAGTGTAGATTCAAATTTTTAAATCATTTACCCCATGTGTACGGATGATCAGAGTTTAACATAGGAATATATAAAAAAAATATTTTAAAATCTTCTTCTTCGCTATACAGCAAGCCTTGATTGGTAATATTTATATGAAAGCATTTTCAGGTAGTGTAGATTCAAGTTTGATCAAATCATGACCCCGGGGATAGGGTGGGACCACAAAGGCCAATCAAAGTTTAACTAAGAATATAGAGAAAAAATCCTTTAAAAATATTCTTCCAAAGAACAGAAAAGCCAGTAAGTTATATATACTTATGGAAGCATTTTCTTGTAGTGTAGATTTGTTCAAATCATAAAATGCAGGTATATCTACAATAAAAGTGTTCAAACTTGTAGAAAAAAACTCACCCTTAGTCAAAAATAAGTACCCTGTAAGCATCCTTAGTGTAGATTCAGTTATGTTCAATCATAACTCTCTCTCTCCCTTACAGGGAGAGGTCAGGACCACGTATGCTTTTAAGCTTTTCAATACAAAGCTGATTTTTGATTTTTATCCAAGCCAGGTGAGTGATGTGGCCCTGGGTCTCTTGTTAAATCATTTTCTACACATATATGTACAGTACAACTGAGTTATAACAAACTAGGACCTGTAAAATATATATAATTTGTTATATCCATATTTGTAATTTTGTAATATTTATATAGTTGGATGATCCAAGAGGACTTCTTTTAATTCACAATGCCCGTGTTTGTACTAAACAAGTTTTACTGCAGTTACATGTATGTGGAAGCCAAATAGGAGTAAAAGATGAAAAAGTATGTATCTTCATCCCCCCCCCTCCCCCTCACGAAATGATTCTTTGACTATTGGCAACTTCACGTTTTTTTTGCATATCTAAACTTTTTTTGCTTGTCAACTTTTTCCATGACAAAAAAAAAATCAGAATCCCCCCCAGCCCACTTTTCAAAAACGATGCTACGCTACTGAGAAGGGGTTACATCACTTGAAAATTTAGAGAAGAATTGTCGAGCTGAGGTTTTTCTCAAGTACCACAGGGCCAATTTTTACCAAACTTGGCAGGGCTAAGACCCCTTACAAGGGGTGATAACCAAGAAAAGAGAAACAATAGGGAGCCACTGGGTCAGAAAAGCTGAAACTCTTGTGTTAAAGCATCCAGGGATTAAGTGTAGATTCTAAATTGTTTAAATCATGTCCCCCTCCTCCTAAGAATAGACCTAAACCACAATAGGTATTACAAGTAGGAAAATCTGGTGTAGAACAGAATGACCAGTTACTCTGGTGAGTGTTATGGACCATGGCCTTCTTGTATTCATGATCATGATCATAGAGAAAACGAACCTTAGCTGCTCTCCTCCTTCAACAGCAACAAGAAAAAATTGCTTTACAAAATGCCTATTTTCATTAACAAAGTTCAAATTTTGAATTATATTTTTTCCAGATTGATGAATGAACCACATGCATTATGTCAGAGGAATCTAGCTGGAGCACCTATTTAGCAGCCAGGACACATAGATGTACCTGTACAGTTGATACAGATAATCTCAACGGCACATTTCTAAATGATGGCCAAAAAAATCTAATAAAGACACTGTCAGTTTCAAACTTGTTGAAAGAAATCCAGACCAGATACAAAGGATATTGATTTTTAAGCTTCTCCAAATGTAAAAGGGGTTTTATTGAAACCAAGACCAGGATACACCCAAGGATATATAATATTACACCCCTTCAACATAAAGTTTTGAATTTTAGTTTGCCTATCTAGTCAAGAACATGAATTTTTTGACATTTGATACACTTTATAATGTTATATTAACATTTTTTCAAGATTTCTTTACTGTAAACTATGTATTTCAGCAAAAAGTACATTTACAGATGATTTTTCAAAAATTGCTTTAGAAATACGATTGAAATATTTAGATCATGTCTCATAAATGGTTAATCACAGTTACCACAGAAACCAAATATTCGTTTTAAAGAAGTTATGTACAAAAAAAAAATGCTGTGTCTTTCAGTATTCTAGCTAATGGCCACTCATACAGTTTTCTTCATACAAGCTTATCACATTGACTAAACTGTATAGGCAAATACAATATTTTTGGAGATGTTGTCATGGTAACCAGATACAAATCACAAAAGCATATTTAAAAAAATATATTTTCATGCATTTACAATAAACTGTGAAAATAATACATGTATGTTAGTCAATAATTATTTTGTATTTTATGGAGATTTTGTAAAGTCAATTTATTTAAAAAAGCATTTCCAGAATAATTTGTTACCATGGTTACAAAAATTTATGAGAAATCCACTGGTTTTATCTAATATTTGCAAGGTTTAGGAGAACATTTTTTATCTTATATTATAATTTTTTTGTGCTTGTGGTATTTTTTCCACAACATACTCTGAAAATGATATATTTTGGTATTTTCTTGAAAAACGAATTTTTGTGATATTCTGTTGCCATGGTTACAATATATTTTTGAAAACCCATGGGTTTTGTTTTGTTTTATTAGAATTATGATTGTGGTCTTTCTATCCCATGCTTTCAGTTTTCTTAAACAAGTGGGATTTTTTTCTAACTATGCTCTTAAAAATGGTTATTGTTGTGAAAAATGAATTTTTGTGACATTTTGTTGCCATGGTAACAGAATATTATTTAAAAACCCATGGGTTTTATTAAATTTTATTGAAATTAAGAAAGTGCTCTTTCTATTCCACATTATCCACATTATCAGACATTTCTTTAACATGTGGGCTCTTTATATTTCACATTATTTTCTTTACTGGGATTTTTTCTTACTATGCTCCTAAAAACGGTTATTATTTTGAAAAATGAATTTTTGTGACATTTCGTTGCTATGGTAACAGAATATTTTTAAAAAACCCATGGGTTTTATTTAATTTTATTAAAATTAAGAATGTGCTCTTTCTATCCCATGTTATCAGATTTCTTTAACATGCTGGCCTTTTTCTTAATATGCTTCTAAAATATGTTGGATTTGAAGAAATATTGTGAAAAGTGAATTTTATGAAATGACCTATGTTAAATTGAAATTCAGCACCTTTAATAAATCCTATATAATTTTATCCTTATGGTAATCATTTATCATTTTGTATGTACTTCTCAGGAAAAAAAGATTTATTTATGGTATTATCATCAGAAAAGCTCTGTTCCTGTGTTCAATAATAGCTAAATTCACATTTTTTTCAATTTTTTGCTTGGTTGCCATGTGCATTTACATGGTGCATTGTTTCCATGGCAACAAAGGCTGGCCAAAAAAATTATGTTGTCCAATGATGTTCCCTTGGTCCATGAAGCAACATATTAAAATTTTGTAAAAATCTGAAGTGGTCATGAATCACCCCCTGCCTGGTTCTTACAAATAGCTGTACTTCTCCCCCGGCATTCATCATTTGAACAAACTAGAATCTACACTACCTGAGGATGATTCCATATAAATATCACTAAAAATAGCTTTGAAGTACTTGAAAAGAAGATTTTAAAAGGTTTCCCTATATATCCCTTTGTAAAATTGGGTCGGCCATTTTGGCCCCACCCTAGCCTGGGGGTCATGATTTGAACAAACTTGAATCTACACTACCTGAGATGATTCCACATGAGTTTCAGCTTTCCTGGCCAAGTGGTTCTTGAGAAGAAGATTTTTAAAGATTTTTCCTATATATTCCTATGTAAAACTTGGGTCGGCCATTTTGGCCCCATCCTAGCCTGGGGGGTCATGATTTGAACAAACTTGAATCTACACTACCTGAGATGATTCCACATGAGTTTCAGCTTTCCTGGCCAAGTGGTTCTTGAGAAGATTTTTAAAGATTTTTCCTATATATTCCTATGTAAAACTTGGGTCGGCCATTTTGGCCCCATCCTAGCCCCGGGGGTCATGATTTGAACAAACTTGAATCTACACTACCTGAGGATGATTCCACATGAGTTTCGTCTTTCCTGGCCAATGGTTCTTGAGAAGAAGATTTTTAAAGATTTTTCCTACATATTGCTATGTAAAATTTTTGTTCCCCTTCACCCATAGATGCTTTATGCGAAATTTGGTTGAAACTGATTCAGTGGTTGCAGAGAAGAAGCTGAAAATGTTCAAATGTTAACGCACAACGCACGACGACGGACGAAAACAGATAGCAATAGGTCACCTGAGTTTACTCAGGTGACCTAAAAATACAGTGTGGCAAGTTTGGCTGAAATATTCCGACCTCTCTTCTTCTGAATAAAAGTAGGGGCCATACACGTGATACATAGGGCATACATGAATGTGCATGGGGAATAAAAACGTATCGGTGATAAATTGTAATCATGTTAAAGACTTCAGAGCATGCACGTGTATAATAATTATAACTATAAACTATAATTTTTCTGAATATTCACGAAAATAAAAATTGGACAAAATTTAGAAACGTACAGTACATGACCAACATTTTACGCAAGTGCGTCATTAGTAGCATGTTCACGATGTTAACGAAAGAAGATCCAAGAATTCTTTCAGCATGACCTGAAGGAAATATCTTGACAAAAGAAATCAGAAGGGGACCAGGTTTGTCTTCATCATTTTTATGAAAAAATATTTTGAGAAATCAGTAAAACAGTGTCAACAACCTCCGTCTGTCACAAGCTGCCGGTGATTTGTTTACATTCTGTAAAATCGGAATGTCTGTGTTAGGGGCCTAGTAAAAATTGTATATTTGGTTAACAATTTATATGTTTACAATCTACAATCTTAAATTTTCTGAGATAGAATTCTTTAATTCCAAATTAACCGGTAAAGGTTGTGTATTCTACATAGCGATCTACAGGCCTACATCATAGTGTAACTTGCATTTTCAGAGCATTCAATGATTCAAGAGAACCTAGATATCAAACTTTCGTGAGAAAAATATGATACAAGATATTTTTAGACAGAATGGAATGAAATTAAAGTAAATGTTGACACTTTTCGGACAAAATAAGTGTATCGTATGCTACACAAAAATATGTAATGATTTTCTATTGCTCAAGTTTTACATACAAAAGTAGTATGTGTCACTGGTTGCCATCGATTATTAGCTCGGACGCCAGTACACGGGGTATAAGGTCTGAGTTCGAATCTGCCTTTGAACTTTTTTTTTTAATTAATATTTTTGAATTTTCATATTTTATGTTTTAATATTAATATTTTATGAAGTATAGCATTTACTTTATTTATCTAATACAAGTTTCACTTTAATGCATAGATAATTATACTGATATTGTATAGGGAAAAGCATTTTTTTTAGTCATTTAGGTCCTAATGTAATTTTGACAAATTATTATGAACCAAGAAAAAATCA
>NW_026925268.1:0-25506 GCF_032062105.1 Saccostrea cuccullata
GCGTATCTAATCAAATGAGAGATTATTCAGAACTTTAGTACAACAACTATTTGATAAAGTTTTGATCTACATTGCAGGAACTACAGATCTGCTTTTCTGTTCTTAAAATACATAATGAAAATGGTAAATAAACAAAAATTTTCTTGACATTTTCAGAACCTGCGGTTAACTCTTTCTAACAGAAATGTGTAAATAATGGTTATAGGCAATTGTAAATTGCCTCTGACGTATCATATTCATATGTTTTTTGAGACGCTCTGACTTCTTTCTCTTAAGCCTTCCTGATCCATTAAATGAGTATCTATAAAACTTTAGTAGAAAAACGGACTCCACGGTCTCCTAAACAATTTATAAACAATTTATATACTTTGTATATGATACCATCTTACTGTGAATATTCAAATTGAATATTTTTCAGTAGATTGTGTACACAATTACTGATATAAACTATCTTCATGAATAGAAGATCTCCCATTTCGGCTGACAAAAATAATAGGCGTAAAATGGAAGGTCTATGTTGTTGTGTACATGTATTTCTTTGACTAATTGTGCTTAATTTGAATGGATGTAGCATTTCAATTCCTTCAACAACCGTATAATCAATAATCATCTATTTGAATTAATTGGAGTTTCCAATTTTCGTACTGATTAATTTGAAAATGGGTTTTTGCTGATTAAATAAAGAGATAATTTGATTTGCAAGTTGCAGACCAAAAATATGGTTGTTTTAAAACATCCATGTCAAATGATTATAAAACTTTGGAATTTACTAAAGATTTACAACCTTTGTTACTCAAAGTTTTGTTTAAAAGAATGAATTAAAAATTCAATCAGTTTAAAGGCCAAAATATTGATACATTTTGGGACGTAATGCATTAAAAACAGATTCTTACTTTGAGAAGGGAAAGGGAAATGATTTTTCTTGTGCTTTGACGAAAACAATATTAACGACAAACATTCATTTATATCTTTCGCAGAAGAAAAAATATAGACTTATTGGGCTCTATGATTTTTTAACTTTTGGGATTATGGAGTAAAAAATGTTATTACTGGACCATTTTCAGGCTATATTTATCTCCTTCAGAAGAAGAGTTCCATATAAAGATATACGAAAGTGACCAATTCTAAAACTAAAATATTTGAAAATTTTCTTTGCCAAATGATAACTGACAGCTTAAGATTTCTTATTTGAAAATTTAAGTTATATCTTGTGGTAATTTGTTGACCCTCAAGTCTCCTTAAACCTTTCTAACAATTTCCTTTCGTGTTTTAAAATGTTGCCTAATAGAAAGGAATTTATTATGAATACACCGCTTTTTTTTATTTCATCCATGTCAAACTATAGATTAAGGGAACCTTTATATACAGAACAATTTAGCCTGCCATTCATGACACACCATTCTTTTCAGGCTAAATGACCACTCAACGAATGTTTGTCTTCTATATGTAAAGTATATTTCAAGATAACTTCAAAACTAAACTTATGTAATAACGTTATTGAATTTAATCTTTACTGACTTTTCAAACTTTTTTTCGTGCAAGAATGATTACAATTTCATTTAGACATGATTAAGGAAAATATCAAAGAAAGCTTTAAAACTAGATTCAATACATGATAGTTTGACAGGTAAAAAATGAAGTGAATTGAAATATCGATTAACTACACAAATTGCAAAATGTTGATAATGAGTTTACCAATACTTGATCAAATCAAAATATAAACATCGATCAAATTTCAAATATCTCTCACGTTTTCTTAAAACATTTGACCCTGGCATGCATATTTTTATTAGTTATACAATATATTTTATATAATTGTTTGAAGTTCATTAAAACATTCATAGCTGGCGTCAAGTAGACCTTCTCTCACTAGAAATATCATGAAAAGGTAATCCAACAGACATATTAAACCATATAGTTACACATTCTATGACTAATTGAGATTTTGGATACCAGTAAATTAATTTAATTTACAACATTTGTAAATAAGGATGGGACCTAAACGTAAACAAATTGAAGGTTTTTTTGTTCTTCAAAAGATCCTATTTTCCTCTTGTTATACTTGATATTATCATTTCTTAAACTGGGTCAAACGTAAAGGTCAGTGAAAAGGGTCAAGAAGATTTTTATTCCCATCGACGACATATAATGGACTCGATGGACATAAAAATTATATACAAATGGCATAAAATACTCATTCTTTCCATTAAACACACAGTAATGCCTCTGGTTGAAAAGATGGACTGACATGTAATTAGATTATAATTGTGATAATTCAAACTTCATGTAAATCTTTCACTTTCATTCTTTAACTCTGAAAATGTTTTTCTCTTACTGAAATATGGAGATGACCAACACAAGTTAAGCTTATAAGTCCGCTCAAACAATACAAAAAAGAGCAAACATGGACCTATTATAAATCATCAGAGATGGGATTAGGTGCCATAGAAGAGTGAGCATCTCCTGCTCCTTGTCATGGTCGAGAACAATGGAATACCCTCGGCAATCCGTAGAAAATTCAGTGTGTAAATAGTGCGATGGTTTTTAAATTGATAAGATACACAATCTATATTTCAAATGGTGAGTAAAAATAATTTATATTCAGCCATTATTTTATATATGCTGACATCTTTATGATTGACTCGAATAATTCTCCTACAGAAAAGGTTGGATGTCGAGAATGATTTACACAAAGGATACCTTTTGAAAAGCGCGATGGTGAATGTGTACACAATCAACTGGTTTGAAAGATCATGACGTCTGGACGATCTTTCCTTTCAATCAATTCCCTCTGTTTTAAGTAATCATTGATTAACTGGTAGAACTATATTCGTATTTGTTTGATTGTATAAAATCCTTAATAACCGTTTTAATTGGAAAGATGATAGCGTTCAAACTCATTCGGCAATTGTTCAGTTAATATTTATTCTCACAATTATTTGCATTCTTTCAACTTATTACTTGCTTTAGATTATAAAAAAATTGCTAAAAGTCTGAGCTTGACACAAATGTCGATTTTTATTTTGTAGGACAGTATCTAGAAATCGTGATTCGGATGCCCAGGCCTGGGGGCCATAAAACTTACACGAGCTCACTTTTGATCTCAGTCTCACTTTTCCACTATATATTCCTTTGGAAAAAGTGAGGCTGAGATCAAAAGTGAGCTCGTCTAAGTTTTATGGCCCCCAGGCCTGATCCGATTCTCGTTCGCGGTGCTGCGTCAAACCTAAGACGTTAATCTAGATAGTGACAGTTCTTTGCCAAGCGCTCGGCATTAGAATGAAAAGACAAGGGTCTTTCGAATATGACCTTAAAAACGTAGGTCCCGTCACGGTAGGCGTTAGGACGATAAAAAACCTTCAATGCTCACTGGTCCTGACTGACCTGAGTGCCGATTATAGGTCAAAATTTGAAGCCCTTCACCGGAATACGGAGACTTCTCTATATGAGAAAAATTCTCGAATGGGACCTTAAACAACAAATAAACAATCAATATCTGGAAATCTCTATGGACTCACCTATTATTTACAAGCAACTGCGACATTTCTTTTGCAAAATATGGCATCTTAGTCCTCTGCTTTCAGTAAAGCGAGGATTATTTGTTTGAGTTTGTTTCTTTGTCTTTTTGTCCATCCTTCAACCTGTACATCTGTCTGTCTAGCTGTATTCGTTCTGTCTGTCCAAGGTGTCATTTCGTGATGATATCTCTAAATATCCTTCAGATTTTGCAATGAAATTTTATATATATGAAGTTTATAACTTTAACAATCATACATGATTGATTATTTGGTTTCAAAAGTAGAAGATGGAGACCGGGAATTTTAGCACATAATATAGGTTTCCAGATAATAATTGTATTGTTAAATTAATTTTTGCATTGTCACTGTTTCAAAAAGAACTGCTATTGACTTTGAAATCGAAAGGTCAAATGATAAAATATAGCACTGTTATGGGTCAGAATAACCCTAAATGCCAGCAAAGATCAATCACACAATTTAAACTTAACAATAATGTATTAACATTAATATATACAAATCATAAAGTACAAACTTAGCAAGAATCTAAAAATACATACATCAGGGTGTCTGTTGCTGCACACAATGTCCAGTGTAATTATATCCCAGTCTCTTTATACACCTGTACATTAATGTTACTTATACGACAAATTATATATTTTGCATCGAATTGACAGGGTATTTATACAGTACTATAAATCTAGAAAATTCTAAAAGTTGTAAGTACATGATATTACTGGAAAGTTCTGGACATACACAAAGTTCAAGAATGTTCTAGAAAAAATGACCGAACATGTTGACCACTCTGGAATGTTCAAGAAACTTAATGTTACTAATAATATTCATGATGAAACAATACAAATACAACACACCTCACAACACCTCCCCCCTTAAAAAGTTTGAATGTCAATGAAAACTTATATTGTTAAAATAAAATATATGTACCTTAATACAAAATCTAATTTGTCCATGATACTCTGGACAAGGCATCTGCAATAACATTGTCTTTGCCTTTGATATGCTTAATTGTTATGTTGTATTCTTGTAACAACAAACTCCATCTAGTCAGTCTTTGATTTTTGTTTGACAATTTATGCAAAAATGTCAGGGGGTTGTGATCAGTATATACAAGAATTGGATGCAATGTAACATTCAGATAAACATCAAAATGCTGTAAGGCTAACAACAAAGCAAGGCATTCCTTTTCAATGGTGGAATACTTTTGTTGACATTTTGTAAGTTTCTTTGAAAAATAAGAAACAATTCTATCTACCTTATCACTATGTTCTTGAAACAAAGCTGCCCCGATTCCAACATCACTAGCATCAACAGTTAACTTAAATTGCTTAGAAAAATCTGGAGTCGACAGAACTGGATTGCTCATAAGGACAGATTTGATTTTATGAAAGGATTTTTCACAGTAGTTTGTCCATTCAAAGTTAACCCTCTTTTGTAAAAGATTTGTAAGTGGACTAACTACTGAGGAAAAATTTGGACAAAATTTTCTGTAAAATCCAGCCATGCCCAAAAACCTCATTAACTCTTTCTTGTTTGTAGGAATCGGGAACTTTGCAATAGCTTCCACTTTAGCCATAATGGGTGTAACATAACCTTGACCTACTTTATGACCTAAATACTCTACATAAGCATGACAAAATTTGCTCTTCTCAAGGTTCACCGTTAAGTTTGCTTTAGCTAAAATGTCAAATAAAGATTCGGAGATGTTCGTACCATGTGTCGCTGTATATGACGACATCATCAATGTAGGCCTCGCATCCCTCGAGGTCTTGGAGAAGGGAGTGAATCATCCTTTGGAATGTAGCCGGTGCGTTTTTCATGCCAAAAGGCATTACTTTATACTGGTAAAGTCCATCTGGTGTAGCAAAAGCAGATATTTCTTTTGCTCTTTCTGTTAACGGCACTTGCCAGTAGCCTTTCAACAGGTCAAATTTACTGACAAATTTCGCGTTTCCAATGTTGTCAATACAGTCATCGATTCTAGGTATTGGATATGAATCAGTTTTGGTAACAGAATTCACCTTTCTAAAGTCTGTACATAATCAGTAGGTACCGTCCTGTTTTGGTACAAGAATACATGGTGAGCTCCAGTTACTTTTACTAGGTTCGATAATGTCATTGTCCAACATATACTGCACTTCCCTTCTTAGGTACTGCAATTTTATTGGATTAAGACGGTACGGATGTTGTTTGATAGGCAGAGCGTCACCCACTATGACATCATGACAAGCTGCATTAGTTTTCTTTGGAACATCCGAAAAGATTTGATGATACTCACTCGTCAAGTTTTTAACTTGTTCTTTTTGGTGAATGTTCAAATGTCCAAGTTTAGCATCCAAATTAGCCAAAACTTCTGAGTTTTTTCAAACGGACACTCTGATTACAATCTTTCTCATTCATTTCTACACTCGTTTCACTTTCAATACAATTTTGGAACAGTCTTAGCATCGGCTAAAGTGGAAACTGGTTTTACAGAATTTCGGTCACACCTTTCAAAATACTCTTTCAACATGTTTATGTGACAAACCCGTTTCTCTTTACGTCGACCTGGTGTCTTAACTACATAGTTTACATCACTAATCTTGCTTTCAATTTCATAAGGGCCGTAATATCTGGCCTGTAAAGGATGACCAGGAATAGGTAAAAATACAAGAACCTTATCACCTGGCTTAAACACCCTATTTCTGGCATCTTTGTCATACCACATTTTCATTTTCATCTGAGAACTCTTCAAATTTTCTTGTGCTAATTTACAAGCATTGTAAAGTTTTTCTTTGAAATCAGACACATAATCTAAAAGATTAAGATCACTAGTCTCAGTCAGCCACTTTTCCTTCAACAATTTCAAAGGTCCTCTAACTGTATGACCAAACACCAATTCAAAAGGACTGAACCCAAGAGACTCCTGGACTGCTTCTCGTGCAGCAAATAGCACAAGATGAACCCCTTCGTCCCAGTCTTTTTCATACTGGTAACAATAGGTCTTCAGCATCGTTTTTAAGGTCTGGTGAAAACGTTCTAGCACCCCCTGGGACTCAGGATGATAAGCAGTTGATCTATATTGCCTTATACCCAACTCATGCATGACTTGCTGGAACAACCCCGACATAAAATTTGAGCCTTGATCCGACTGAATTGCCTTGGGTGCTCCTACAAAACTGAAAAACTTGGTTAGGGCCTTAACTATGCTCTTTGCCTTTATTTTCCTAAGAGGTATGGCTTCAGGAAATCGAGTGGATGTACACATAATGGTAAGTAAATACTGGTTCCCAGATCTAGTCCTAGGCAAAGGTCCTACACAGTCCACCAACACTCGACAAAACGGTTCTTCAAAAGCTGGAATTGGTTGGAGAGGGGCGGATGGTATCTTCTGATTCGGTTTACCTACCATCTGACAAACATGACATGACTTGCAAAACTTCGAAACATCCTTTCTTAGCTTAGGCCAATAAAAATGACTCAAAATCCTATTATAAGTCTTATTGACACCTAAATGACCTGCCATAGGTGTATCATGAGCTAAACTCACTACATCTTGACGATAAGCAGCTGGTACCACTATTTGGTGAACAACACGCCACACTTCGTCTGGGGAAGCGTCAGGTGGTCGCCATTTTCGCATAAGGATGCCATCTTTCATATAGAGACATTCTCCGACTTTAGTGGTCTCTTCTGGTGGAAGTGCCCTCTTACTAAGTTGAATGATATCTGGGTCTTTATGTTGTGCTGAAAGTAACTGCTCTCGGCTTATGATATCCTTGCCTTGGCTTTCTGGTAGATTTAACTCATCTTCATCACCACTAAATTTTGATAAAGGTTCATTCGTCACCGACTTCTTGATATTGTGTGGTTCCATGCTTGTTTGAGTACCATCAAGGTCAGATAAGAAAGTGTCATTCAAATCAATATCAGTAGAAAAAATTTGCACTGTCAAAGGCTTGAGTATGGTCTGCCTCCATTTCTCGTCTTTTGGCCATTGCTCTGGTAACAGCACAGGCTGGATATAGGTCATCATCTTCATCATTACACATGACATCTGAAGTGATTTTCTCACAAACTATAGGATCTGGTACAACTTTTCCACCAGCTAAATCGTTGCCAAGCAGCAAGGAAATGCCTGGAACGGGAAGAGTAGGTGGAACTCCGACGATAACAGGTCCAGTAACTAAATCTGACTTCAAACAAATTCTATGCAGGGGAACATCAATGACGCCTAGCTCCAAACCCTGTAATAAAACTGACCCACCAGTAGAAGTCTGCTCAGACAAAGGAAGCACGCCCTCTAACAATAACGTCTGTGCAGCACCAGTATCTCTCAAAATCTGGACAGGTTTAATTTCGCTAGAGTCACCGAGTGAAACAAATCCCTGAGACATAAAGGGCTTATAATCCTCCATAGAATCAAGAGAACTGGACTGTGAACCCTGGACATCAGGAGTGTCAGAACAAATCGAAACTAAGGCTTCTCTATCACCTCTAACTGCCGCACAAGCGTGTGGTTGAGTTTTATCAAAATCATTTTTTCTCTTAAGTTTAAAGCATTCACTGATCAGATGACCTTTTTTCTTACAATAACTACACGTAGGAAGCAACCCTATTCCAGATGATCCTTCAAAACGTCCTGAACCGGACTTAAAACCACCTTGGGATGGAGACTGGGAAATTATGGAAGACTGAGACCCTGAACCACTCTTTTTATATGTGTCTGAATTTGTAGAATTATTGCTAGACTGAGATCTTGAAACAAAATTCTTTTTATGAGACAGAGCATAAGTATCAGATATGACTGCTGCCTCTTCAAGAGTTTTCATATTCTTATCTTCTAGATGTGTTTTCAAATCTTGAGGAACACATTCCTTAAACTCTTCTACCAGGATGACTTGGCGCAAATTAGCAAAATTTTTATCAAGTTTCTTAGATCTAAACCAGTGATCGAATAAATCTTCTTTCTCTCGTGAAAATTCAACAAATGTTTGATTATCAAACTTCCTATACTTTCTGAATTTTTGTCTATATGCTTCAGGTACTAATTCATATGCTTTTAATATTGCTGCTTTGACCTTCTCATAGTCTGAACTTTCAGCTACCCCTAGTGCAGAGTATACCTCAGCTACTTTGCCAACCAGTACACTTTGTAACATCGTTTACCAAACATTTCGTGGCCATTTAAGATTCTCTGCGACCTTTTCGAATTGGGGAAAATATTTGTCTACAGATTTTTCGAAATTTTGGAACTAATCTGATATTTTTTGCTGCGTCAAATTCAGTTTTGACAATTGACGGTTCTGGTTGGTGCTGTAATTTTAATTTCTCTAATTCAAAGTTCATTTCACGCTCTTTTTCTCGCTCTTCTCTTTCTGCTGCTAATTTGTCTAATTCAAATTTTCGTTCACGCTCTCGTTCTTCTCTTTCTCTTTCTCGCTCTTCTCTTTCTCTTTCTCGATCTTCTCTTTCTAATTTTTCTCTTTCAAATCGCATTTTCTCTAACTCTACTTGAGACTGATATTCTGCCATTTTATAAGAGCCTAACTCTGATTTAACTGTATATTCTGGAAGATCATATTTTTCAAAGATGTTTTGTTCTACCAGTTTGTTTGCAACCTTTATTCTAATGTCTTGCTTTTTCTGAGAAGACTTAACTTCTAACCCAAGATGCACACCTAATGCGATCAAGTCATCCTTTTTTAACGTATCAAAAACTTGAACACTTGGTGAATTAAGAAAGTCTATGACCGAAAATACCATGTTGATTTCTGCTGGCTTATAATTTAATTTAAAGTTTCAATTAACTAAAATCTGACAATAAACTGCAAAAGTACAAAAAAAAAATTCTTTATCCCGGACGAGCCCCCAATTCTGTTATGGGTCAGAATAACCCTAAATGCCAGCAAAGATCAATCACACAATTTAAACTTAACAATAATTTATTAACATTAATATATACAAATCATAAAGTACAACTTAGCAAGAATCTAAAAATACATACATCAGAGTGTCCGTTGCTGCACACAATGTCCAGTGTAATTATATCCCAGTCTCTTTATACACCTGTACATCAATGTTACTTATACGACAAATTATATATTTTGCATCGAATTGACAGGGTATTTATACAGTACTATAAATCTAGAAAATTCTAGAATTTGTAAGTACATGATATTACTGGAAAGTTCTGGACATACACAAAGTTCAAGAATGTTCTAGAAAAAATGACCGAACATGTTGACCACTCTGGAATGTTCAAGAAACTTAATGTTACTAATAATATACATGATGAAACAATACAAATACAACACACCTCACAACAGCACACAATAGTTTCCTAATCAAGATAGTTCCTTGCAAACTTTTTCGATGAAACTGAATTTGTTGACCTCTTTTGATTTTGAGGCTAAAAGGTAAAAGGTCCAATTTTATTTCCCTCCATCTTTATCATCATTTCATAAGATTTCACTCCCTTATAACATTCATTAGAGGGGAATTGAATTCATGGAAAGTACTTTGTCGTTTTATGGATCATCGTTATTCAATAAAAATAACTTCGGACGAGGCCTTAAAAACCGTCACGTCATTACATGTCATGGTAGACGTCGGCAGATAAAGAACCCTCGCTGCGTAATGGCCCTAACTGTCGAGTGAAGCCCTTCACATGTTCATATAGTGACATATCCGTTTAATGAAAAAAATTCTTGAACGGGACGTAAAATACATACAACCAACCAACAAATGTAATATGAATCTACACGCAGATAAATTTTGGATTCACTTTGCCTATTTTGAAAAACAGTTATTGTGTTGATAATCGTGCCGACGTCTACCGTGACATGTAACGACGTGACGGTTTTTAAGGCCTCGTCCGAAGGACCCGCAACATTCACTTGAAAGTGCTGAGCGCTTTGCGAATGAATAGCTGCTACCTATTTAGGCTGACTAAGATCAGTTGCAACCATGACTCGAACATAAGACCTTCCGATCACGGAGAGAGCCCTCTATAGAATGAGCTACCGTGCATTTGTAATGACTGGAAAAATAACTACAGGTAGGGCTAACTTGATCCAGAAATGGGTCTTTGACAATATCTTTCTCCTCTTAACAAGGAGCAAGCAAAATAATTTGATGATTGCTAATATTAGTAACTAGTTTTTTTTATGCTTTTTACAAAAAAAAGTTGGGGTTTTTTTTCTATTCCTTGTCGATCGTATATTAAGGTTTCGGAATGTGGTTTAATACATAGATTGTATGATTTTTTTTTATATTCCTTTCCTATTAGACTTTTGGCAGACAAATCAATGTGTGATCATTATATCAAGCACAGGTCTACATCTTTTATCGTCTGCAAAGGTCATAGATGCAATATTTAATGGATTGATTGATCGATAATATTGTTTAACATCGCTCTCGAGAATTTTTCACTCGTATGGAGACGCCACCACTTGCAGGTGGAGAGCTGCAAATTTTGTCCAAAACTCCGCACTCAGGGCCATTGAGCAGGAAGGAATCTTTTTCGTGCCAGCACTTACACAGGACCTCTGTTTATACGGTCTTATCCAAAGGACCGATCTCCAGTCCCACAGTGGGATTCGAACCCGCGACGTAAAGATTGACTCCTTGCCTCGCGACTCTAGAACAGACGCTCTAACCACTCTGCCACGCGGGCGGCCAATCTTTAATGGAAAGTAAACTGATAAAATTTTATATGAAATTAAATCTTCCAAAATCTTTTTTCCGTGAAAATATATTTCATTAATGTTTGCATCAGGAAATTTATGTTAAACACTCAAGATTTTGCTATTTTACGAAAGCCGGATAGGCTCATTTCTGAAAAGATAAAAAAAAATATTTAACTCGTTATAACGAGTTAATTATCTCGTTATAACGAATAAGTTATCTCGTTATAACGAGTTAGTATCTCGTTATAACGAGTTAATCATCTCGTTATAACGAGTTGATTATCTCGTTATAACGACTTAGTTTTATCTCGTTATAACGAATTACTTGTTTCGTTATAACGAGTTAGTATCTCGTTATAACGAGCTAGTTTTCTCGTTATAACGAAATATTAAGTTGCCCCTTTATTTCCAAATTTAATAGCAATATAGGAATTAAAATTGGCTGTAGTTTTAATGTCAATAGACCAGTTTTTAACTCGTTATAACGAGAAAATTAACTCGTTATAACGAGAAAAATTAACTCGTTATAACGAGAAAAATTAATTCGTTATAACGAGAAAATTAATTCGTTATAACGAGATAATTAACTCGTTATAACGAGATAACTAAGTCGTTATAACGAGATAACTAACTCGTTATAACGAGATAACTAAGTCGATACTAACTCGTTATAACGAAATACTAACTTGTTATAACGAGATAATTAACTCGTTATAACGAGATACTAACTCATTATAACGAGATAACTAATTCGTTATAACGAGATAATTAACTCGTTATAACGAGTTAAATATTTTTTTTATCTTTTCAGAAATGAGCCTATCCGGCTTTCGTACTATTTAATTGGGTATTCTTTCATTTTTTTACTGATGCCATAATTTTTATTGTTGGATGTTTGGACCCTTTTAAATGTATCCATTATAATTATGAATGTAAGAGTAATCTTTCAAATCTCAGAATTCACATTATAACCATTGATCGGCTCATATAGAATACTAAATGGACAGACAATTTGCATGCAGAAAATCGAAGCTGAACTATAAAAGTACTGGTTAGATGTCCTGTTTTATCTTATTGCAGATTCCTCAGCTTATAACATAGGCTATACACGACCATCATAGAAAATATAAAAAAAATCAACTTAATTTAAATTAATTAAAAAAGGTATTTGGTGAAGAAATTAATCGAGGACTTCTTTAGTACATGTACTGTGCTAATATTTACAGCAAGTCGGACCTTATTTCATTTATCTTTTGAAACATGAAAACAAATATTGCTGATTAATATTTGTTAATGGGGTAATTTTTTCTCTCAATTTTTTAAAAACAGTGAGACAACGGAATTTTATCGATGACTGTTTAGAAATATTATTTCAAAATAACCAACATCAAAAATGAATTGAACATTAAAAGTGAACGGAAATACAACAATTACCCTTCATATCTATTATTCGACGATCGACCATTTGTGTGCAGATAGCTGGGCTTTTTTTTCAAGATAGACAGCTTGAGAGGAACATGAAAGTTTTTAATCTGGGTTTGTGTTTACTATTAATTTCAGGAATATCACTAACAAGTGTTCATGGTCTTTATACTGACGCTGAATTACTTCTTCAGGAGGTTTTCAAAAACTACTCTAAAGAAATCCGACCAAAAGCGAACTTTTCAGAAGCTTTAGAGGTCTCTCTTATGCCCATGATTTTTTCAATAAACGATTTTAATGAGATTTCTGGTGTGTTGTCCATTGTTTGTGGCTTTGGTATGTTTTGGCGGGATTTTCGATTGACTTGGACACCAAGCAGCTATGGTGACATCGAAGAAATCCCAGTCCCGAAGGAAAAAATATGGATTCCTAATATATTTTTGATTGACCCAGCAAATAAAATGGAAGCCCTTGGAGATGAAGACTTCTTGGGGAGAATTTCTTACACCGGAACTACGAGATGGATTCCAGCTGGTCTGATTCAGACTCTTTGCAACGTTGATATGTATAAATTTCCATTTGATACACAAACTTGCTCATTCACTTTATCACCGTGGGGATATGCTCCATCTGAAGTGAGATTAATCCCTTCTAACGGTTTGACAGTCGCGGATACGACGTACTACTCCCCGAATGCCCAATGGACATTACAAAAGGCACTAATGAGGCGGGCTGCTCTTGGAGATTTTGATAACTTAATTGAAATTCGACTAATTTTGAAGAGGAAATCTCTTTATTTCATCATAAACATGTTAGCCCCTATCCTTTTATTATCCTTACTGAACCCTCTTGTGTTTGTATTACCAGTTGAAAGTGGAGAACGTGTGTCTTATGCTATAACCATCTTCTTGTCTTTTGCCGTGTTTATGACTTTGCTCAGTGACAATATCCCCAAATCTTCAGAACCAATGTCTTTAATGTCTTACTTCTTAATCATTACGATGTCAATGAGCACACTAATAAGCGTTTTGGCTGTTGTTACGATGCGTTTTCATTTTAAAGACCCAACATTCCAAGTCTCAAGAAAAGGTGTTTTTCTGCTAAATGTTCTTCGATTCCGATTCCTGTACGACATCTGTGGAAAACGAAAAAAGAAGGCTAAAGTCGCTGACAAATCTGCCGAATTGGATGTAAGTTTTGAAAAGAAATATATTGCTCCTGACGAGGATGAGCAAGATATTGAGGCGGAGAAGAAAGTAACTTGGAAGATTTTAGCGGAGGGATATGACAGAGTGATGATGCACTATTTTTACATCTTTCTTTTCTTTCAGTGGTTTAGTCTGATGATAGCATTAACGTGAAGGATATTTTGAATGAAACGTTGAGATAACATGCTTGGAGTTTTCCTCTTCTGATCCTTTGTCTTGTTTGCGCAATTTAAAATCCGGACATACCTGCTTATATGTTGTTTTATGCAGCTTTAATCTTAGCTAAAAATGTAGTTGTAGTACTAACTTTAATGGAAATATTTGTTTAACTACCATGTTTTAAAATTCTTAGCAATTTTGATATACATGTATATGACTTTTTCAATAAAATGGTTAATTGTTCATCTTCTAATGTCGGTTTCTATGGTGACAAGGTATATACATTGTTTCCAGTGGTGTCCAGAATGTGACTTAAAATTCCAAAATTTTAAATTGTTATACATAGAAAATATTTGAAAAATTATTTCACGCTTAATTACTCCTTTAAGGCACCTGACCACGCCTCATGAATTTCCTGCGGTCCGTTTTTTTGTCTTATTTACAGATTTATTTTGTTGTAAATTTTTCAAATCGATTGCTCTTTATTATCTGTACACTTTAGATCAAGTTATGAGATTTACAATAAAATTTATCGTAAATGTGTAATGCTGATTTTTTTTTTCATTAAAATTAAATGATAAATAAGTATTAATGTCAGACAGGTAAAACTAAGTCTATCTTCACTCCCACACAAAACCCTAATTGTGAGAAATCGAAATTACTCTGCTACAACATATTCAAGAATCGGAGTAGTGCCTTAATTAAAATCTGAAAAGAATTTTAGAGAATTTGAAATCGCAAAATTTTCCAAAAATTTATGCCGTATATGTTAAAAAGAAATTGACTTTTTCTACAACTATTCTTTATCTGAGCTTCAATTGCATTAAAGAAAAATAGCTACTTTCATAAAACAGCAATTTGGATATTATCATATCGATTGGTCATTTACCAAAGTACTTTGTTTAAGGGGTCCCGACCCTCTGCTATCAAATTTCACTCAGAAAATTTAATATTTCTAATGTTGATTTTCATGAACAACAGTAACATTAGAGCCACATGGAAAATAGTTTGATGTAAGAAGCGCAGCTTATTTTTCAGAAAATATTTTTTGTCAGATCATGATATGAAGAAATTTCAACATAGAGAACAGAAACAATAACGATTTATTATCATAACATTTAATTTGAAATATGAGGTGTATATGAAAATAATACTTAGTATAATACATATTAAAATCATGTCAGAAAACATCATAAAGCGATGCTTCCTAAGTCTGAAAATTAAAATGTTGTATGTGTTTGTAAGAAAAAATATATATGTGAGGAGGAGTTATCTTTCTTCTAAAGATTTCTTCATATCAAAAAAAAAAATGTCATACTTATAAAAGTTCTGTATTAAGTACTTGAAACATTAAACCATTATTAAAATAGTCTATTAAAAATACAACTTATTCAATTCAAAATGCTTTTGAAGTAGGATTTAAATGTTTTATTGTTAAATATAATAAAACAATTAGTAAGAGATTGGCAAAAGAATAGAAAGTAATGTTTTCATCACAGGTTAGATTTCATCGAATTGACTTCTCAGAGGTCTAAATTAGGAAACTCTGATTAAGAAAACTGTGAGTAGTATTCATATTTTGTACTCTGACTGTCTCTGAGAGTTATCTGTCATATCAGAGGGTCGGTACCCCTTAAAGGCACTTGGACACAGATTTGAAGTTATTATTTTTTCTATAATATTATGACTTATATATTTTAATAGCATTTCACACAAAAATTAATTAAAATTCTTACTTTATATAAAAGATATTTAAATTTCAAATTTTTTGGCGGGTTTGATTGACAAGTACCTTTAAATCATTTTCGATTAAACACCAAGGTACTTTGAAATTGGTATTCATGAGATATCTTGACTCTTTTTATCGTCAACATCCCTTATTTAGGCAGTAATATTCAAATATCCCTATTATGTTTATATCCTGGTGAGCTTGAAATAAAAGATACCACAGAGTCTGACACATATGTTTCATATTAATTTTGATTTTACTTGAAAAAGACGTTAATGGTAATCTAACAACTAAGCTCTATGATAAACGTGATGACTTTAACTTTCTATCTTCATTTTCCCTTATTAATGCAGCAATATACCACCTGCAAACGGAGGTTATGTATCCCAGTTGATTCGATAGGCAAGAGCATTCTATACGAGTGAACAATTTCTAAGACGAGGTAAATTATTGACAAACAAGTTGATGAAACAAGAATATCAGCACTCTCGTTTAAAGTCATCATTTCGTAAGTTCTTTGGTCGATATAATGTACAATGACCTTGTCAGCAAATACAATATATCATTGTGTCAAATGTTGACTGACTTTTTTCAACACATACGAGGGCTGTTCAATAAATAATGTCCTTGGTGCTCAGAAAGAAGCAAATGACGCTTTTCAATGACTTAGTCTTCATGATTTTACTTATTTTAAAATCTCTTTTAATTCAAACACATGTCCGTAACATTTTAAATCCAATTTTTGATTGTTTTTAGAACTCATTTTTGGGTATGACCCTTAGTATACTGGAAAATGACAGATCCAATGATTTCCTGGACTTGTTTTTTCCTTCTCAAAGGTGTTTTTTTTTCAAGTTTGGAAATAGAAACAAGTCAACATGCTGGTTTACTATGTTTACATTTTATCACAGACACGTGGTTTAGGTCAATTTACCTGTTATCCTTTTCTACATTTCAAACTTTTATAATACGGTTTTTAGGACAGGAAATGCACATGAAACTTGTATTCACTGATACTCGGGAATACGTGTAGACCTAGCGAATTGCTCACCAAACACGCTACAAAACTTTAAACTAATGTAGATTTATCATTTGTTTGTAACTGTAAATAAATTTTACTGTGATCTCGGAAATTGTACATATGTAGATCCGTGTCTAATCTGTGACTCAAATGCATAAATAAATTATCGGAAAGCAGTAAAATTCAGAGCATGTTTCCATAGTATTTTTGTGGTACTCACTCGTAACGAATTTCATTTAGCTGATTGGTCAGTTAGAAAGTATCGCCAGTGCCTCGATTAGCATATGAATTTATTCTTACGTCAGAAAATCTAGTTCCGTCAATCTGTTCATAATGGGAAAGATCAGCTAGATTTTACACGTTTTTTAAAAATAGCATGTGAGCGCAGTGAGGTACAATTTTCTCCTTTCACATATAGGTAGATTTTAATAAAATACAGTGTCCAGTCAAAGGAGAAAATTGTACCTACCTTCGCTCGTATATTTTAAGGGCTTCAAAGAGTGGGGCGGGGCAAAAAATCAATGGGAATTGGATGTAAACATGGTACCCCTACCCAAATGAAAGATCTATATCTTCCAAATTACGCTTCTATTTTTGTTAAAAGTGGTACGTCATATAGCTACATATATTAGTGATTAGTTACATCCAAAAATTAGAGTAAGATTTAGACATTTAATTTTTTGTCAATTTATCGGGGGCCGCATGTCACCGCATCCTTTGGCAATCAGTACATAAGTTGTTTTAATTTTTGTTGGCAAGGACGGTACCCATTACTGATGCCCATTAAATAATTTTTTATCATTGAAATCCACCCGCTCATTTGATTATAAAACAGGCATTGCTTACTGTAAATGTCACATATTTCAGTGAATATTTCTTTGGGATTTTTAACAAGTTTTACAGCAGCTTTAATGTAGCTTGTATTTTCACTCTAGTTTACTGATTCTTTACCATTCATTGATAATGCAGTGTCTCGAATAGCCCTTGTTTTCCAGCTTCTCACGATGAAACTATGTGATGAAAAGTGGTCACATAAACTGTTGTAAATTCAGTAAAGATTCAATAATGAGGGAAAGTCAAGTTTAATGTCATATGATATATATCTGTATTGTATGTAATACGGTTCAGGACATTATTTATGGAACAGCTCTCGTAGTTACGCCTCTGATTGAAAAGACGGACTGACATGTGATTAGATTAAAATCATGATAATTCAGACTATATGTATGTGTTTCACTTTCATTCTTTAACTCTGAAAATGTTTTTCTCTTACTGAAATATGGAGAGGACGAACACTAGTTAAGCTGATAAGTCCACTCAAACATTAGAAAACGGAGCAGATATGGACCTATTATCATTAGAGATGGGATCAGGTGCCATGAAGGAATGACCATATTCTGCTCCTAATTGTCATGGTCGAGAAGAACGGAATAATCCGTACACAATTCAGTGTGTAAATAGTGGTTTTAAAATTAATAAGATACAACATCTATATTTCAAAATGGTGAGTAAAAATAATTTAAATTCAGCCATTTTTAAGATATGCTGAAATCTTTATGATTGACTCGAATAATTCTCGTAAAGAAAAGGTTAGATGTCGAGAATGATTTAAACAAATATAAGTGATTATTTGCTGCCTTTTAAAAAGTGCGATGGTGAATGTGAATACTTCAACTGGTTTGAAAGATTATGACGTCTGGACGATCTCTCGTTTCAATCAATTTCCGCTGTTTTAAATAATCATTAATGAACAGGTAAAACCGTAATTATCGTATCTATTTGATTCTATTAAATCGTTAATACACGTTTTGATTGGAAAGCTGATAGCGTTCAAACTCATTCAGCATTTCTTCTGTCAATATTAAAACTCACAATTATTTGCATTCTTTCAATTTAATACTTGCATTAGCTAATAACAAAAAAAAAATGCTGAAAGTCTGAGCCTGACACAAATGTAGAGTTAGTGATAAAGAATATGGAGATAACGAACAGTATTCAATATCAAAGCCCATAAAACAATACATAAATAGAAACAGAGGAAACACGACCTCCAAAACATCAGAGGTGGAATCAGTTGCCATGGAGGAATGAGCATTCCCTGCTTACCGTCACACCCGCCGTGTGCTCCTTGTCATTATCGGGTTATAACGGGAAAATTAATCGTTTATTCAGTGTATAATGGACCAACAATAAGTATGAAAAACGTTAGTCAGCATTTGCCCCATGATATATTGTATTTGTTGACAAGGTCATGCATCGACCATAGAACTTACGAAATCATGACTTTAAACAAGACTGCTGATAGTCTTGTTTCATCAACATGTTTGTCAGTAATATAGCTCTTCTTAGAAATTGTTCATACGTAGAGCAAGGTCTTGCGTATCGAATCAACTGAGAGATATAAACTCCGTATGCAGGTGTTGAAGGTATATTGCTGCATAAGTAAGGGAAGTTGACGATAGAAAAGTTAAAGTCATTACGTTTATCATAAAGCCTGGTTGTTAGATTACCTTAAAGTCTTTTTCAAGTAAAATATCCGAGTATGAAACAGATGTGTCAAACTCTGTCGTATGTTTTATCTCAGGCTCACCAGGATACAAGTATATCGTATCGACATAGGAGTGGAAATTACCATTGTTAATTGGCAATACGTCGATATATCTAAATGTCGAGTTTTAAGGCCACAGCAAGTGTTTTCTTCTTTTCACGCATAAGATTTTGCATAAATTCTGCTTCATATGAATATAAAGATGGGCCTGCTAATAATGGAGCGCAATTTGTACCCATGGAATTCCAATAGATTGTTGGAAGACCTGATCTCCAAAGACCACATAGATATTGTCAATTCAAAACTCAAGCATCTTTTTTATGTCAATTCAGAGTGCTAGTATTTGTGTGTGCAATCAGAATGTGTTTTAACAAATAATTTTGCAAATGACCAATGACCAGGTTAGTAAATTTACGAGTTACATTTTTATTGAAAAAGCAGCTGTCGGTGATATCCAAAAGGCTGGGTTTTAATTTATCATGGGGAATGGTGGTGTATAAAGTAGAAAAGTCGTAAGTTTTTAAGCTGTTGATTTTGGTAAAATCTTGTGATTTCAAATTGTCCAGTCCAAAAGTTCTTTAGAATTTTTGAGTCCCACATCTGATTCACACCACTTCTTGTGTATATTGTTGCACAGTACTTTTGAATTTTTCCTTCACTACTGTCAGTATCTTAGAGAGGAGTAACGAAAGAGGCTTGGTTGAACATTTACTATTTAAGAGTCATTCTCTGTAAGCATCAAAATGGGCTGGAAATTGAAAATCACGGATTTTGCTGAAACTTGGTGAAATAATTACATTATAAGCCCTATTTACAAAAATATTAATAAAAGTGATCAATTGGTCTTGTTTCCATGGCAACCAGGTTACCTGTTTTTGTACATAGGTGGTAAATACCTAAAATGATATTTCTTCCCATTAATGTACATTTAATTAAATAAAGGTGATTATAATTATTTTTTCCTTTGAAATAATTTGTAATTTGTATTTTTTATACAAAAAAACTTGAAAAAAATTTTTGGACCTGCCGTTAAATGCCAAATAACATAAAAAATTGCCTTAAAAAAGGGGGGTTGAACATAACAATGTACACGAAAAACGCAGGCACTGGTGGAATATTCTGATGCTCTAAATTTCACTTTATACAATTATGAAGAAAATATGAAAAAACTGGAGAGGTAATATTTACTTTAAGAAAATAAATTGATTGTAAATTTTGTAAAAATCTCTAAATTTACACACATTTTTGTCAAGAGTTATTTCCCTTTTCGGAAATCTTTTGCTTTAATCGATGAAAATGAAAGTAAAAGTACACAGCAGAAAGCAACTTTGAGGAGTAAATACTGTGTGTTTTGGATATTTTCAGGGGTTTTAATCATTTTGTGAAGTATTTAACATTACCCATAGTTAATTGATTGTTCAGGCTTTACTGTGTCTGAGAGATATACATGTTTGTGTATTCCCCATTTTCAAAAGGTGAGTTATTTCTCCTGAAGGGAACTCTTTTACTGTGTTTAATACGCATGCGCTATAAATAAAATCACTTCCGCGGACGTTCTTGATGTAAACATGTTCATGGTGTATGCCTCTGTCATATGGAAAAATGTTACTGTGTTTGTGAATAAAAAGAAATCTTAACTGATTCGTACTTTTTTTAAATTGCCCACTCATAGTCTCTTTCTGGATTTGTATTAATCTGTGTAGTACTATAATAAGGTTCTGTGTGACCCCCCCTTACAAAAAAAAGAAACAAATTACTATTAAAATGCTGATACATATTCGAATAGGCCTATTAAAAAAAAACACAAACAAAAAAGCTAATTTTCGGTAGTGGATGTTCTGCAGACGGATCATCATTATTTACAAAATGTGCGGAACAAATTTTTAGTTATAAAGTTTTTACGAATTAATCTAGCCTGCTGCAGCCATATTTTCATTGTATCTCTAGGAATTTTTTGAAGACTGATGACATGTCCATCTACAGTTTTACCTCTGAAATTGCTGCATATACAGCAGTAGTTCGTCTTCCGCTACCGATACCAAGAAACTGCGTTTTTGCTCGATTGTATGTCATAACATAGAACTTTTACTTACAAGAACACACTTGGTGACAATTAAAGGCCTATTTCATTTGAATTAACCGTGTTTCTAGAATTTTCTATTTGTAAAATAATTGATTCACTATTTAGTATTAAAACTTTGAATGGAATTCTAAATGAATAATTTAATCTCATGTGCTCAAGTAACGAAGAAAGACTAATTAAAATAGCATCGACCTGAATTCGTGTTACATATGTCGTATAAAGTCTGAGCTGCATTTAATCAAAGTTTTAGTGTAGGATCTAAGCATATGTACATGTATATTCCCGAGTAAAATACACATTTTGTTTTAAATCAGAGAATTGAGAGCAGAAACACGAAATTGATACAATAATTTCCTAGCGTATTTCTCGTTAATTAACTGAAAACAATCTTTTCTCAAGTGCTATTTATTTTTTTAAAATCCTTTCAGTGTAAGTACATGTATTTATTTTTATAAGTTATTCTTTTTTTGCAAAGTGTGTAAATAAACAATATCAGAGAGAGAGACCCCCCCCGGCACACACACACACACACACTCAGTTTATACTACGGTAAAGTTATATAAGGGAAATGTAGTATTGTATGCCAAGGAACTGGTACTGAAATAAGTATTAGCTTTTTCAACTTTGGGCAAGGTTTTTCTTTGCTTCCCAACTTTTCCAGGTAAGAAAAAAATATTTCTTTCGCTAACCCCCCCCTTTTAAAGACGATGCTACGTGCCTGGCTAATTCGTATAGCTTTCTAGAAAGGGGGGAGGCTAACAGACCCTTTATAAAATAATTTATTATCTAAAAAAATGCAAACCGTTTCCTTCTTTTAAAATTTTTAAATACAGCGTGTAAGTTGATCACTATTTTGTTGGATTATCGTAACATGTAGTCCGCGGAAGTTATGCGCTAGTGTTGAAGAGTTCCGATTTTGAGGGGAGATAACTCACTTTTGAAAATGGGGAATAGATGTGATAGATACATGTAAACTTAAAAATGGATTGCATCCTATGAAATTCCTGCCTATGTGACAAGTGCTGCATCATTGAAAAAAGTGTTTTTTTTTAAAAAAGTAGGTATCGTCAGTTAAATGGACTTCAGCACTAAGGGTGGGATAATAAGGTTGTGATGAAGAAATATACATGACAATAAGAAGCACTAGGTAAGTACTAATGAAATATTGACTACGTTCATTGAAAGTTGCACATATTTTGTATGAGTTTATTAATAATAGGGCATGACTATTTATTATTAAAATAACTTTTAAGTACCCAAAGCATAAATAATGACATGATTCTAATTCTATCATTAACAGTATAGGCATATTATCAATCTTATTAAAATCAGATGTGAATGAAAATTATATAAACCATCTGTCAGGCCATCCTTTAAAAATTGTTTGTTTGGAATTGCCGCCTGATGGGTTTCAGACACAGGAGGGAGGGAAATTATTATTTTTTATTGAAGGTAAATTTTAAATTTTTGATAATAATCTCAGTAAACAGTCAATACATTTTCTGATTTGTTAAAAAAGGTATCTACAATCAACTAAAATAACCTAATTTTACATACATGTAGATCTGAAACAATCTTTCAGAGTTTTGTATGGTGTATGTGATACATGTAATGCCCCCCCCCCCCAATAAATGATTTAATAAAAAAAAAACTTCCTACTTTTGGTCAATAAAATTATATATACTTTACTGAAACAGTGTATAATGAAGCAATATGTAACTAGTGTTAATTTTAACGGGGACCGTTACAGATGTTCCCCAGACGCTCCCCAACTCCATTTTTGTGCCTAATTCCTGTAAGACATTTTTGAAATATGATCAGTATTGACAGATTTCATCAAAGAATTATTAAAGCTACAATGATATAAACTATATATCATTTAATGCATTGTACGCGCTAGCACGTGCATGCACATGCAAGATGATCATGGCATGTTGTTTAAACCATTAACATATCTATATTTTGTAAGAATCAATAAAAAATCTGTAAAAAATACATGCTACTGTTTTTCAAATATATTGGTCATTTTGCGTATTTCGCGAGCGCACTTACATACATGCATGTTCATGCATTCAATTTTGATAGTACCATAATGTAGGAATAAATTATACCTAATAATATTCTAAATTTCATCTCGTTTTGTTGAAAACGAAGAAAGTTATAGGCATTCAAAGTTTCAGCCAATCAGATTGTAGCACACATGCATGCGCATGCTTTCATGATAATTCTTATATATCATGCTGTTAATCTTCATAATGTATAAGCATGTTGAACATTTCAAAGGATTCTGTCGAAAAACGAGAAAGATATTGAGACTTTAATTTCAGCCAGTCAGAGAGAAGCGCACGTGCATGCGCGTGAGATCTTGCTATTTTGACCATGTCCTCTTGTCTATGGAGTTTCAAAGCATTTCATTAAAAAAATTAAAAGTTACGTCTATATCAATTATATTGAACATTTCTCATGTTGCATGTGCGCGCTCTTGGAAGCACATGTGCATGCACGTGCTTTCAAGATAATTTTTATATATCAGGCTGTAGATCTCCCTAATGTATGACTAAGTTAAAAATTTCCTACAATTCTGTCGAACAACAAGAAAGATATTGAGACTTTAGTTTCAGCCAATCAGAGTGAAGCGCACGTGCATGCGCATGAGATCTTGCTATTTTGACCATATCATCTTGTCTATGCTACTAATATATCTCGTGTTGCACGTGCGCGCTCTTGCAAACATGTGCGCGCAAAATGACCTTGGTTCCGCAAATCTACATAACATGCCTAGTGACCCTAAAAAGGATTCACCTTAATCAAATGTGTAGTTTAAAAGATCACTTGCGGAAAAGATTTTCCTAGGAAAAAGAAAAATGAAGTATTTAATCCAAAAGTATTAAAATACGCTCATTCAAGTGTATTTTTTATTTAACTCATTTCACGTGCACGCACGTGCATACATGCATGAGCATGGGGATCATGTCTTCTTGCAGAAGTCCATTACATCTATCTATGTTCTAAATCCCACCCCGTTTGGTTGAAAACCAAGGAAGTTATGGCTGTTTAAAGTTTCAGCCAATCAGATTACATCGCACTTACACGCACGTGTATGCATGTAAATATTGACCACACCTTCTTGTAGAAGTCCATTATATCTATCTATGTTCCAAATCCCATCCTGTTTGGTTGAAAACCAAGGGAGTTATAGCTATTTAAAGTTTGAGCCAATCAGATTGCAGCGCATGTGCATGCACGTGTTTTCATAATAATTGTTATATATCATGTTGTAGGATATCCTAATGCATGGCTATGTTCAAAGGGATGTATTCACTTTAACAAAAGAATTGACCTATAGGAGAGAACAATTTCCCGGAAAAAGTGACATTTAAAAATTAATCTTTATTTTTTGTTTTCTAATGTATATATATCTAAATTTTTGAAATTTATATTTTATACCTAAAATTTATTATTTACAACTTTACAATAAACCTCCAAAGTTGACCGAAACACCATTTTGTCCGTTAAGGGGGATGTACAAGCCATATCAGATCTAGTCTGGTGTAAAATAAGAAATACCAAGAATGTGCTTAATACTCTACTAAACTAGCCCAAAGTTACTTAAAGTGCTAATGCACTAATTACCTACTGTTAGAGACCAAAATTAGTAAATAATTAAGTTTATTTTGTTTTAATTAGGAGGAAATTAATCATGTTAGAACTGCGCAGCTACAGCATTTACGAGATGAAAAATGCATTGAAAATGGTGTTAGTTTGATTCATTGATAATATGGCTACAACCATTTGTTTCGCTTTTTTCTTGTCATTATCAATAATTCTTGAAAATTTGATTTTTCATATGGGTGTCTTCCTGAGGCCATGTGTTTATTTCGTCCGCCATTCCTCTGTCACACAGAGTTCAAATAACATTGATTTTCAATAAATGCGACCATAATAACATCAAGACAAGAAATAACTAAGTAAAAATCATTAGTTTATATTACTTACTACTTTTATTTGTTGCATCGCATCGTCTAATTAATGGAAAAAACTCGATTTTAACCCCACTCCAGCAAATCGGGAAAAACTGTTCTGTTTACAGCTCGAATTTCCTCGATAATATCATTCCACTGAGCACGTGGTTG